>NC_044032.1:348203672-348289301 GCF_901765095.1 Microcaecilia unicolor
CTTCTTCGACTTCTTCCGAAGCATGTCACCGGAGCTCCCCGGCACCGACGAGGAGGACGTAGAATCCATCCGTCGCTTCCTCAGGGCCGAGGTCGAAGCAGGTCGATCCCGGGGGGGCTGTACCGCAGGAGCCCTCAGGGTAGGGGGAGACCCACCCGAAGGCTCACCGCCACCAGCAGGGGAATGGACAGCCCTCACCTGCACTCCACCTGATGCACCACCGTCCGACGACATCAGGAGACGAGGTCCCGGTACCACCGACGTCGATGCAGCTATCCGATGTCTCGGCGCCGATGCAGAGGCCGATGCCTCGATGCACTCGATGCACTGGCGGCCAAGGATGAAGGTCTGGACGCTGATGACGTCGATGCACACGATGACCCCGGTGCCGATGCCGACGAAGAGCCCGAGAACAAAACGTTCCACTGGGCCAATCTCGCTACCTGAGTCCGCCTTTGTAACAGGGAACACAGACTACAGTTCTGAGGACGGTGCTCGGCCCCCAGACACTGAAGACACGAAGAGTGCCTATCAGTGAGCGAGATTACCCGGGCGCACTGGGTGCACTTCTTGAAGCCGCTGGAAGGCTTCGATGTCATGGGCGGAAAAATCACGCCGGCGAAATCAAAATCCAAAATGACGAATTTGGAGCACCAAAACTTTAAGGGAGAAAAATCTCGACCGAGGCCGAAAAGAGGCCTACCCCGACGACGAAAGAAAACTTACCGGGGCAAAAACTGGAAACACGGGAAGGGGCAAACGAAACCCAAGGGGGTTTCCGGAGCACTTCCCGAACAAAGTTAGAACTTTTCCGAAGAAAAAAAACACGTCTATTGTAAAACGGACGCGCGAGGTCGACTCCGGGGCTCGACACGACAAAAACACAGCCGTACCGAGTGCGGACGAAAGAAGACTGGCCGGCTCGAGCCGGTTTCGGGCGGGAAGACAGCCGCGCATGCGCGGTGCGCGCGAGGGCTAGCAAAGGACTTTGCTAAGAAGATTCCGATTGGAGGGGCTGCCGTGGACGTCACCCATCAGTGAGAACAAGCTGTCCTCGGAGAAAAGTCTGTCCAGCAGTATTTCCCGCCTCCCAACCACCGGCTCTGGCACAGACCCCGTATAAGTCTGCCCTCCCCTATCCTAGCCTCTCAACCAACCCCTCTTCCCCCCGCCACCCAATTTCAGCTAAGCTTCTGTGGATCCATTCCTTCTGCACAGGATTCCTTTATGCCTATCCCACGCATGTTTGAATTCCGTTACCGTTTTCATCTCCACCACCTCCCGCGGGAGGGCATTCCAAGCGTTCACCACCCTCTCTGTGAAGAAATACTTCCTGACATCTTTCCTGAGTCTGCCCCCCTTCAATCTTATTTCCTGTCCTCTCGTTCTACCGCCTTCCCATCTCTGGAAAAGATTTGTTTGCGGATTAAAACCTTTCAAATATTTGAACGTCTATCATATCACCCCTGTACCTCCTTTCCTCCAGAGTATACATGTTCAGGTCAGCAAGTCTCTCTTCATACGTCTTGGAACGCAACTCCCATACCATCCTTGTAGCTTTTCTTTGCACTGCTTCCATTTTTTTTAACATCCTTCGCAAGGTACGGCCTCCAAAACTGAACACAATACTCCAGGTGGGGCCTCACCAACGTCTTATACAGGGGCATTAAAACCTCCTTTCTTCTGCTGGTCACACCTCTCTCTATACAGCCTAGCAACCTTCTTGCTATGGCCACCGCCTTGTCGCACTGTTTCATCGCCTTCAGGTCCTCAGATACTATCACCCCAAGATCCCTCTCCCCGTCCGTGTCTATCAGGCTCTCCACACCTAACACATACGCCTCCCTTGGATTTCTACTCCCTAAGTGCATCACTTTGCATTTCTTCGCATTGAATTTTAATTGCCAAATGTTAGACCATTCTTCCAGCTTCTTCAGATCTTTTTTCATGTTTTCCACTCCCTCCAGGGTGTCCACTCTGTTGCAAATCTTGGTGTCATCCGCAAAAAGGCAACTTTACCTTGTAACCCTTCGGCAATGTCACTCACAAATATATTGAACAGAATGGGCCCCAGCACCGATCCCTGAGGCACTCCACTACTCACCTTTCCCTCCTCCGAGCGAACTCCATTTACCACCACCCTCTGGTTCCTTCAGTCTTTTAAAATTCTCCTATCAACCCTGTGTCCTAATGGCCAGCACTCAGATTGTTTTGCTTTGCCAAATTGTCTGTCACTGATGTCACTGAGGTCAGTGCGTGCCTGCCTAGCAGATCACTTCCGGCAGGCAGGGTCCCAAGCACATCCTGTTGGAGGTGAGAATTATTATATAGGATAGGACAAGCAACATTGATTAAAGATATTTCAATTAAAGTACAAGGCTGAAAGCTTCAAGAGTACCATAAGTTGTAACCTTTGTGTGCTAAACTTCCCACAGCTACCCACTGTATCACCAACAGAAATACTGAATATTTGATGGAAGCATTACATATTTTACAAAGTAATCTTCTGCCCAAGCTTGAAGAGTACTGTAAGCTGTAACCTTTGTGTGCTAAACTTCCCACAACTGCCCATAGTGTCAGCAACAGAAATATTGAATAAGTATTTGATGGAAGCATAACATATTTTATAAAGTAATCTTCCACCCTTAAAGAAACATGAGACTTAAAATCAAGAGAATGGATCTATAGACATATTTAGATTTGTTGAATGTTACAATATTACTAAAGACAAGATTCTAAGCAAGCTTCTCTTGCAATGTTAACGCTAACTTTTGCATCAAGTTCTAACAGACTGGTTATTTCAATTGTTCTTCAAGAATTATGATAAACTGCTTTTAAATCTTAAGATCTGTATGTTTCCAGTCATAGCAAGTGAAACCCAGGAAACGCAAGAGCAGTTTCTTTCAATGAGTCTGGGAGTGCTTCAGATAGGAGCAGCCTTTTCCTTAAGTTTCCAGTCTCTGAAATGTATTTTTGAACTTTGCTGGTAATTTAAAAGATTAGTAGATAGATTCTGTGCCCCTCCCTCCAAGGTTTTAAATTCAGGTGAAACTTAGGTAGAAGCTCTATTTGAAAACTTATGGCTTTTTCTGGTTCCTTATCCTTCCCATTAAGCCTTGGATAACAATATAAATATTGTGCAGACTTCTGCCATATTCAGGCTGAATATGATTTTTTATCTCAATTCATTGATACCTTTTTTTTTTTTTTTTTTTTAACTTTACTGTTAAATTTGAAATGCGTTAAATACATTTTTCAAAAACTGGTTCACTCTCTAAGGACAAAAATACCTTCTATACCTGAATGTAACTTGACTTGAGCTACTGAGAAACATGTAAGCTAAGTCCAAAATCTCTAAATTTGAAGGGAAACAGAGAATAACTGGCATCCATATAGTATTAAAGGACTTGGAGTCTTATGTATTCCAAATATTTCCCCACACAGATATTAAACCCCAAACCCTCTCAAGAATTGTTTTTCTAATACGGTCTTGTCTCCCCTGAACCCTCCTTTTACCTCCTATCAAAGGACCCAAAAGATTCCCTCACAGGTTTCTTGTGTTTTAACGTAAAATATATTAGGCTTTAACTCTTTTCAATTCTTTTCGCTGGGTGATTATGGAGAAGTGCTGAGTGGCATTACCTTTCCACTAGGAACTAAACTTTTTTGGATACGACCGATCACACTGCTTTATTTAAACACATAGGACCCCTTTTACAAAGGTGCACTGTTTTTAGTGTGTGCCAAACACTAAGACGCCCATTATATTCCTCTGGGCATCTTAGCGTTTAGTATGTCTTTGTAAAAGACTCCCTTGAACACTTTTCTGTTTGAACAATAATTTTTTAATTCTCTTTTAGATATTAAAATAGATTTGAGGTTTCTGCCAACCACCACTTTTACAAAGCCATATAGAAATGCAGAAACAGCCCATTCACTTTTAATAAACTGTGTCGGCATTACCACACCGGCAGCCACTAGCTTTATAAAAGGGGGGGGGGGGGGTTATATGTGAAGATACTACAAGAAATCCAAGTTGAAGACTTTCCCCAATTAGCCAAGCCCTACCTTTAGCTGCAACTTTGAGCCTAATTCTTGATTAATTCTTAATTCTTGATTAATTCTTGTATGCTTGATTTTTCAAAAATAGCCCTACAAATTATCACAAGAGTTTAGGGGGAAAAAACTGTACTTCTATACATATAAAAATTCACATTTGCTGTGACCTCTGAAGAAAATCAAACTGCAACTACTCCCTGGTACAGCTTTATCAAAAACTGTTTAATCCTAAACCAGAAGGAATCTGAAAAATAATTATGAATCTTCTCTAGAGCTCTATTCTTGCCACATTAACTACATTCCTTAAAAACATAGCCTGCTTGTTTGGCTTTCCTCTTTTGACTGTCTGCCTGATTTAATTTTTTCTGTAACAAGATACTTGCATTTTTGTAATAAATCCTATGTAGTAGTTATAGCAAATTACCAACATAATTTCTTGAGAATATAAAAATTGGCTTTACAAAGTTTTCCATTTCAGCACTGTTTATATGCTTTGAATGTCTCAGTGTGATGCTCATGTAGGGATGTTTATGTTTATTTAAAAAATTTCTACACTGCCTTTCATTTAAAAACAGCAAAGAAGTTTACAATACAGGGTTAAAAAAAATGACAGAAAAAAACCAGTACCCCTCATAATGGGGACAGTGGTAGAGTTGCAAAGCTCTGAAAAACAGTTTCCTCCAGATTTAAAAATCAAAATAAAAGGCTTTTATAGCCTTTGAAGATGCTACACACATAAAAATGGAGGTATGGCCACTAAAAAAAAAAAAAAAATTTACATCCTTAAGTCCCAAAACAAAATTCAGAGGGTCTTTTACAAAGGCACTCTAGCATTTTTAGCTAGCACTAAATTCTAAAATGCCCACAGGAATATATGGACGTCTAGATTTTTTTAGCACACGCTAAAAAATGCTAGTGTACCTTTGTAAAAGTGGCCCTCGCTGTACAATATTGAACAGTTGTGGGTAGATGTACTTGGTCTGGAGAAAACTGAAGTCCTTCTGAATTAGGGGCTTGTTTTCAAAACAGAACATTCAAAAAGCAGCATCTGGACGTTTCCCCAAAACATCCCAAACTGTTATTTTTAAAATCCATTTTGAGATGTTTTACTATGCAGTTCATCTGAAGCGCATCCAAATAACAAAGGGGCAGGGTTTGGGTGCTCCTAACACTTGGACATTTTTTCTGCCATAATGGAACAAAGCAAAAACGTCCAGAGCTACAAAAAAAAAAAAAAAAAAGGTTTAGGGCTAGACCTGTTTTAATAACAAGTCGCAAAAATGTGCCCATGACCTACCCCTCACTCTTCAGTAGTTACTGACCCCCTCCCACCCCCAAAAGAAGTAAAAGAAACCGTACATACCAGGCTCTATGACAGCTTCAGATGTTATGGTCAGTCCTATTACAGCAATAAACAGGTCCCTGGAGCATCCTAGTGGTCAGTGCAGTGCACTGTAGGGAAGGGGACCCAAGCCCATAACTTGCTTGTTATACATACTTGCGGCAGAAAGTGTGAGCACTCCCAAACCCATCAAAAACGTATTGCACCTACATATAGGTGACATTTGCAGACATAAGGGTTACTGTAGTGGTGTACAGTAAGTTTTTGGTTGGGTTTGGAGGGCTCACTACACAAAATATGAGGGTAACAGTGAGATGCATACCTGGCACCTTTTGTGGTGCCCTATGCAGTGCTGGGAAATCTGCATGGCCAGTCTACTAAGAATGCTGCCTCTATCCCCAATACATCCCAATGGCCTGATTTTGTCTGTTTCACTAGGGCTTTTTTCCCCCCCCAAAATGGTCCACAAAGATAGGACACACTGAGCACATTTAGCAAATGACCATTTTTGAATGAAAAAAAATTGATAGAAAGAGAGAGAGAGAAATAAATGGCTATGTTCGCTACTGGATTTTGGCCGTTTTCTGCAAAACGTCCAATGTCGGCTTTACACAATCTCAAAAGTGCCCCTCAGTCTCTTTAACAGAGAATAACATTTAACAATGATATACAGAAGCTTTTAAAGCTACTCTCTCTGTTTGAGATACCACATCCAAAAAAGAAAACCACATGGTCTCAAAAGCCCTCATAGTAAGTACAATTTCTTCAGAATACTGTTGAATTCCAGAGGCCAAGATTCAAAATTAACATGTATAATTGTTGCATTTTGTGTATTACAGTTTGTTGTTCCTTGGAAGGGTGCATTTGCTAAACAGTAGGCTATAAAATAGACAACTTATGTAGGTACAATAAAATTCATCACCATATAAGCTAGAAATGATTCACATATATGTCCAAGTAACTATCTTCAACTTCTTTTTAACAACAGATTTACAGAAACCGCCAAGGATAAATGAAACTTACGGGGGGGGGGGAGTACTAAAAGAAGGAAAAGGTCATCCTATTAAGCAATAAATAGAAATGGTGTTTGTTTTAAGGCTGCAAATATAATTGCAAAGCATAGCATGCAAAAAAATAATTAAAAAAAACTCTAGAAATAGGAGAGATCAAACTGCAGAAGGCAGCTGTCCCACCCCTGGAATGCCCTGGGGCCCCGCACACAGGTGCCAATGCAGGAAAACTTCACAATGCTTTAGTGCAGGAGTTTACTCAGGATTTCCCCATATTAGTTTTACTCCTGATGCAGAAAGTGTTCCAGTGTGCAAAACTTTTGAGTAAAACCACTGCATTAAAAGGATATTGCAGTCGGCATAGAAAATGGCTGAGTAACAAATCACTCCTGGTGTTAAAGGTGCAAGAATTCACCACAGTTAAATAGTGTTCCCTTAACACATGGCTTTCTGCGTCCAAGCCAAAAAGCCAGGTAAATTAAGCCACTCAGGGACTCTCCCTTTACTAATACTCATCTCACAATAACAGCATTTTCTGCCACAAAACACACTGTTTCATAGCAGATAACACATGTTAATCTACCTAGTGTTTAAGTGGCATATACATTAATAAAATAAATGACAAATGTCATTGTTATGCACTTAGCATACCTAGGGGCTAGTGCAGAAGCACACAATTTGTGAGACATCTACATGTTATTTTATAGGTGCACAATGCAGAGAACTTTCTCACACAGAAGACATTGTGTTAATATGAACATACAACACTGGGGCACAGCATATTAAAATGAATGGTAGTGAGGCTATTATTGCCCCAATGCAGACAAGTATGCAGAAGACTTGAAAATAAAACACAACACTAGAACTTGAACTCCAGGTCTCAGGAGGTATAGAAGGGTTATTTATTTTTCTGCAGTAGGGTCTGAAAGGATTTAATGCTAGTTTTTTTTTCTTTTTGCTATGAGCAAAACAGTACCCTCAAATTTTAAGAGAGAACAGAAAGCAACAGCTCTGCACACAGGTCCAAGCACAACAAATTGTATCACACATGTGCTGGAATAATAGTATCAATTTTACATGCAAGAAATGTTTTCAAGGCTGTTATTTATCTGCACAGTAACATCCCAGCAGATGTGTTGACACTCATTTTCTTCAAATGTGTGCATAGTGGGGTTGATGCAGAAAGCCACACAGTACAGCTGCGCATCCATGGCTGAACACAACTTCTACCACAAAAATAACAAAAAGATGTATATACCCACACATATGTATTCATATACATACTGCTGCAGTAAAAGGGGTATGATGTTGGGAGGGGGGAGAAGCATACGTGACAATTACATTATTTCTATTGGGGTCAGCTTGGCTTGGGAAGGGCAAGGCGATGCTAAACTACTACTACTACTATAAATCATTTCTATAGCGCTACCAGTCGTACGCAGCGCTTCACAATTGAAAATGAAGAAAAGACAGCCCCTGCTCAAAAAGAGCTTACAATCTAAATCAGGACAGACAGGGCAAATAAGGGATAAGGGTAGGACAGACAGATAGGACACATAGGGAAAAGGAACTAGAACAGCAACCATCCTTTCAGACCCAATGGTAAATTTCTCACATTGTGCTTTCTTTGAAATAGCCAGTGCACTTCTCTGCATTCATTTTTTAACATACTCTGTGCAAAATCTACCACACAAATTAAGGTGCTGAACCCCTTTCTGTATCATTCATCTGCTAATGTGTACGTATTGAGCTCTCAACTGCCCCAGTACTTGTGCAAAAGAGTCCAGTATGCTTACCCTGATTAGCATACAAGTTCTGTGCATTTCAAATTTGCATATGATTAGCTCACAGCACAGGCAGGCAAAACTTTCTCTTAGTACTGTACCTTGTTCCACTCTCCATCAAGAGGCCACCCTACTTGCAAAAACTTAACTGTAGTATCCAATAAGATCAAGGAAAACCACTGCGACCCAACATGGCCTGTTTCCGTAGATTTACATCAGGGGTCTATTATGCAGCCTTTCCTTTTATTTCCAACTAGTAAAACATGCCCTTTTCTTGCGCAAATGTAATGGGCACTAGCACAGTTTACTTCCGAACCTCCCCCCCCCTACTCACCCCTTCGGCGTTCTGAAGGCACTGACCGCCATTGTTGCGGACCTCAGCACGCCACCTTCAATCTGCTGTTTCGTTGGTTGTGAAGCTACTGACGCCATTGCTCCGCCCTCGACATCATAACATTTGACGCGAGGGCGGGGCCCCAACAGTGTTTTTGGTGGCTTCACCACCACGAAGGCTTTGAACCGGAAGGAAGTGCCCGGAGGACCTGACAGTGACGTCAGTGTCCTCAGAACGTTGAGGGTGAGTTTTATTATATAGGATTTGTTTCTGCCAGTTTTTATAGAACATCAGATGTGTAGAGCGCTGACAAAGGTGTATTTTACATTCAAACAAAACAAAAATACAGCCAAGGTCTCTGGTTTCCTTCCCTGATGCAAAACTTTATTGCAATATCAAATAACTAGGGGTCATAAGAGCAGTGGTGTACCAAGGGAGGGGTGGTGGGGGATGTCTGCCACAGGTGTGGGCAGCAAAGGGGGTGCATGGCGCATTTGCATGGCTATCAGTTCCCTGCCCCCTCTGATGTTACTTCCTGTTTCAGGGAAGGGGACCAGCGGAGCCAAAAGCCGCACAACTGCTCTGTGCACCCCCTCTGCTGTTCGCATCTATGGCTCCGTGCACCCTAGGTGGTGAGGATGATGCGCTTTAGAGGGGGAGGTGGGTGATGTGCAAGGGGAGTGCAGTAGCGACCCGCCCTGGGTGGCAGCCAACCTAGGTGCGCCACTGCACAAGAGTTGCCATACCGAGACAGACCATGAAGCCCAGTATCCTGTTTCTAACAGTAGCCAATCCAGAATAATAAATCAAATTAATTCTGGTATTGCTTATATCCCCTTTCAAGGGTTTAGTACAGTTTACATTCTAGATGAGACAAATAAAACAGGTTTTATGCTGCTTATCCTAGAAAAAAGTAGTGAATTTTTCCAAGTTCATCTTAATAATAGCTAATGGACTTTTCTTAAAGGAAATTATCCAAACCTTTTTTAAACCCTGTACTTTGTTCCACTCCTGGTCATCGTCTGTTTGTTACTTCACTGCGGGTGCTGTTTCTCCTCGTGTATAATTCAAAACTTTCTCCTTGGAAGACGTGCGCTTAGCAAATAGCACAGTGCTGTCTAAGCTTTCAATACTGGTTCTAGGTGCTCAAATAAAAGCATTTTGCCAAGCACTGAAAGTAGATAAAAAAAATAAGTTTTCCTGTTTTTATTAGCCCCGATCCTAATACCCAACACCAAAATAATACAAATCAATAAAAAAAAGAAGGGGCAGCAGTGGTGTCCAGCTTCCCTCACTCACCTTGTCTCTCTTGCTCTCTTCGGTCTTGCTGGGTTTACTCGGGCTCCAGCCTCCGGCGGGGTCCCCGGTGCAGCTGTCGATCTTGATCAGGCGCTGCTTAGGAGGGATGTACTTCACCTGGCCGGCGGGGGAGCAGTGCGGGCGGCGCTCGCTGTTGCTGCGGAAGAGAAGCGGGGAGCCCCCCCGCAGCCGCCACTCGTCCAGCTCCTCGGGAGGGCAGTAGTCGCGGCACATGGCCCGCAGGCGGCGCAGGGACGAGCCGGGCCCCGTGTACGGGTCCTCGAAGTCGCGCTCCCGCTGGGCGCGATAGGCGCGGAGCAGGTCGCTCTCGGGCAAGCGGGGAGAGTGCTGCTGCGTCTGCGGGCCCGGCAGGCGCTTCTCGCGGTCCGGCCGCGGCGGCTGCGGGGGACTTTTGGTGCGGTTGTTGCCCAGACTGAAGTACTTGTTCAGCCACTTGGCCATGGCGGAAAACTTTGTCCTCCAGAGCCAGCGCTCCCCCGGCTACCGAGGTGGACGAGCCAGGCTATCACGCGGCAGCGCCGGCCCTCCTTCGCGGAAGAACTTGTTGATCCCGGGTGGAGGAAAGTCGCCTCCGCCGCGCACCTGCTGCTGCTACTCCACGTCGAAGCGCGGCGACCGCGGTAGGGGGAAGGGGGTGGTGACGGCACTCGCAGCCCGGCACCGCCGCTCCATCCCCGGCCGCTCAGCGCAGACCCGGGGCGGGAAGACCGCTGCCCCAGTCGGCCACCGCTTGCTCGACGCCGACTTCCAAATGCCGGAGCTCGGACTCCTCAGCGCAGTCCAGTCGTGCGCGCGGAAGAACAAACATAAAACCGCCCAATACCCAACACGTCCTGCCACGGACTCCTCGGTCCTCAACAACCTGAAGCAGACCTAGTCAGGCGCCGCAGCTGTTGGAGGGGGGGGAGCCAGGGGACCTCACTCCGCCTCGTCTACGTCATCGCGCGAGCGAGGGGGAGGTGCTTGTAAGCTAAGTAGGTGGAAGGTGAAGGTGTAGCGATGTCGGCGCGCGGTCCAGCGTCGTGCGCGTGCTTCCGCTCTTAGCCGGGAGGTGTGGGGGGGGGGGGGGGGGCGCTTTCCTTTGCGTGTTTGGCTTTCACCACCGGTGGCGCTGTGCTGCCTCACCTTGCCGTGCAGTTTGTTTACCTTCACCTCATACGGATCTTTTCTTGGCAGCGCGTGATGAGCTTGTTTGAGCTGTTAGTTTTGTGTCATGCGCTATGGCTCTGTGCCCTCAGTCCCGAGCTGCCTGAAACGGAAGGGCTACTTACTGGAAAATAGCATCTGCTGAATCACGCAAGCGAGAAGGACTATCCATCCACGTCCAAAGTGTACAAACTTATCTAATAAAGATTGTAGGGTCTGACTGACATTGATCATGTCCCCCTCCAGAAATAATGGTCATGGGCGCCCCACCCCCTCCCATTGGACAGACGTTATTGGTTCTTATTTCTAAAGCTCATAGCCCTTCTTTTCCTTCTGCTACATCTTAATAGCATAAAACTATCCACTTTCCCTATTCCTTGGTTGCTGCACACTCTCTATGTTAAAAATGAATAAAGACTACCTTTTAGGGGGGGGGGGGGGTTACTTTCCCCTGTCTCCCTACTGGTAATAAGAGTGCTCTCTAGGAATTTCCACTACCTCCTATTTTAAAAAGTACAGCCAGGGACTGCTTAGCCATTGGACCAGGTAAGGCTCTGGTCCAGGGTGCTGGTGATTAAAGGTGCCAAAATACCCAGACCCTGACTGCACCTGGTGTACAAGTTAAGCCTTTTCTTTCCTCACCCACACACAGGCCAGCACTTCTCTCACTCTCCCATTGTCCTGTAAGGTTTACATTGGCCACCAGTGGCAGCAGCACAACAGGCTGCCTTGGGCCAGCCTCTGGCTCTTCTCTCTGATGTGCCCTGCCTCATTCCATGTGGGCAGGACACAGCAAAGGGAAGACCCAAGAGCTGGCCAAAGGCAGCCTGTCATGCTGCTGCTAATGCCAGTGACCAACATCAACTTTACAGGACTGTGGAGCTGGCCCCGAGTACAGTAGTGGGGTCCCTCAACTAGCACTCTCTTTTTATAGCCATTACAAAGAGAGGGTAAGGAATCACCCTGTTAGTTACTTTATTGCAAGCAGGAGATAGTTTTATGCATTTAAAATAAGAAAAGAAGAACAGGGCAGGTGGCCATGGAGAACATTTTTAAAGATGGGAAGAGGGGTCCAGCAGCCCATAGAGGTAATTTGTACATTTTTAATGGAGAAGGAAAGGAGGCAGAGGTCAGATGACAGAGAGAGAGAGAATGGGTGAAGGCACGGGGGCACATATAAGAGAGAGAGAATGGGTGAAGGCATGGGGGGAGGGGTACATGAGAGAGAGAGAATGGGTGAAGGCTCCCTCCAAAAGCTGCAGTACCTGTTCAATGGCTGGTGGAGTAGCTGAAACCCCACCAGCCGAAGAAATCCAATGCCTGAATCACCTCCTTCCTCCTCGTACTACCTCAGGAGCGAGGAAGTCAGCAGGGTGCCTCCAGCCACCAACGCTTGCAGTTCCCAAGCATGCTTATTTCGTGCAGGAACTGCAGGTGCTCAGGAGTGCTGGAATCGGCTGCTGGAGGCACCCCACTGACTTCCTCGCTCCTGAGGCATCACAAGGAGGAAGGGGGCAGCTTTGGCAGTAGATTTCTTCAACTGGCAGGGCTTCAGCATCCCCACCAGCAAAGGTATGATATCTAATGTGGGGGGAGGGAGAGAAAATGCATGCCCCCCCCCCCAGTCCATCCCTATGCTGTCCCCCATAGACTGCTGGCTATGCCCTGCCTTTAATTGCGTGATTAATCTGGAGATTAAAATGTTTAATCCTGCAATTAAAAGTTTTAATCAAACTGCAGCCCTGATTCAGCAATCTTATATATAAATTTTATTTTTTGTTACATTTGTACCCCGCACATTCCCACTCATGGCAGGCTCAATGCGGCTTACATGGGGCAATGGAGGGTTAAGTGACTTGGCCAGAGTCACAAGGAGCTGCCTGTGCCGGGAATCGAACTCAGTTCCTCAGTTCCCCAGGACCATAATTCTCACCTCCAACGTTCAGAACCTCACTGTGTGGCAGGGAAACACTGAAGCCCTGTAGTCTTCTAGGCTGTCAGCACCACTCACTCTCACTCATAGACCCGCCCTCAGCCACGCCCCATCCACACATAATTCACAACCCCAACATTCTAAATGCAAATCAATAAAAAAAAGAAGGGGCAGCAGTGGAGTCCAGCTTCCCTCTCTCACCTCGCACAGTCCTGGAACCATATCCCTGACAGGTTACACACTTCAATATACACACGTTCCCTTCTTAGCTCAGGGTTACTGCACTTGTCCCTGACACAGGTGCCACTGGATGAATATACTATCACATATACAATCACTTCTTACTCTAAGGTTCAAGGACATTTCAGCTCACTCACTCAGAAGAGCTCCTTGAGCTGTTCTGCCTCAGGGCTTTTAGTTCCCACCTGATCTGAGCTCCACCCCTCTGACTCAGCATTTTCCTCAGCCTCTGCCTTAGCGCCACCTGCTTCAAGGTGACTGAATTGTATCAGCCTCAGCAGACTAGCTCCAGCTGCTGCAAGGGGGCTGAACTGCATCTGTGAGACAGTGTTTCCTGCCCCTATGTCCCTCATTCCCTCACATCTCTATACAAAAGCTACATGCCCACAGAATACTGTATCCCAGTCACATGCAAAACACAGACAGACCCTCACCAAATACAGAACAAGATAACAAAGGTGGGAAAATAGACACTGGTTACAGTCATACTCGCCATCACCTGCACATTTCGCCATTACTTATTCTAAGGTGGGCATTGTAGGAAGTAATCCTGTAGCCAGGACCTGCCCACCAGGGGATGCAATATCATCTCACACTGAGGATGTGTCATCAGGAGCTTCTGCCCAGGAGGGAAAGGTTAGGACAGCTGTTGTAGTTGATTCAGTCATTAGGCATGTACAGTAGATAGCTGGGTGGCTGGTGGACTTGAGGATCACCTGGTCACTAGCCTATCTGGTGCAAAGATAGCAGACCTCATGCATCACCTAGATAGGATTTTAGTCAGTGCTTGGGAGAAGTACCATTCAACCCCTATTGCAGTCTTGGTACATGTGCGTACCAACGGCATAGGAAAATGTGGGAGGGTAGCATTTTCAGAAATGCTTCCCATGCTACGTAGGACCCAAGAGGCAGGCAGAGCTCCAAAGTCTCAATGCATGGTTCAGACAATGGTGCAAGGATGAGGGATTTAGATTTATTAGGAACTGGGCAATATTCTGGGTAAGGGGGGTAGCCTATTCCAAAAGGATGGACTCCACCTTAAATGGGGTGGAACCAGGCTTCTGACACTAACATTTAAAAAGTAGAGCAGCTTTTAAACTAAAATGGGAGGACAACTGACAGTCCCCCAGGAGCACATGGTTCAACATGGAGTATCCATGAAGGTACTATTAAAACAGGACATATAAGGAATCCAAATAAAGAGGTTTCAACAATAGTGAAAGAAAGCCAGGAGAGTTTAAGAGGAGAGTAGAGTAAAAGATGCAAATTATCCCTGTCAACTTCTAAGCAGCTTGTAGATAGAGGGGGAAAAACACAATTTGAAGTGTCTGTATACAAATGCTAGAAGCCTAAAAAATAAGATGGAAGAGCATAAAACACTAAATGAAGGGGTAGATATAATAGGCATCTCAGAGACCTGGTGGAAGGAGGACAATCAATAGAACACAATCCATCAGTTTTACTTTATTTTTTTATGCAGATGACATTCAGCTCCTCTGTCCCTTAGATCACCTTAATTCTTTCTGCAATAAATGATAAGCTCCGATTATTAACAAATTGGTTAACTGATAACTATCTTGTCCTTAATCCAGAAAAATACAAGTCGTTAATCTGTAACTTGCCAACCAATTCATCTATGTGGTTACCCCATAATGAACTTCCACCCGTATTTTAGTAGACCCAGATCTCACCTACCAATCACAGGTAAACCAGGTTCATCTTGCATTTTTCAGGCTTCAATTGATCAGATCCATTCAAACCCTATTGCAGCCTTCCACATTAAATATCCTCATTACTTCATTTCTAATTTCTCAATTAGATCAGTGCAATTCTTTATATAAAGGTATTAGGAATGAAAACTCCAATTAGTTCAGAAGACAGCCCTATGCCTCATCAATAAAGTGGGTAAATTTGATCATATTACTCCCTTCCTAAAGTCTGCCTATTGGCTTCCCGTAACTCCCAGGATCACTTATAAAATACTTCTCATTGTATTTAAAACTCTGATTTCAGGTGAACCCATTTATCTTTCTTATCGCTTTATACAGCATCAGTCCTCACATGCCCTGAGGTCACTCTCTCAAAATGTACTTATAGTACTTAGCTATAAAGAACTAGTTCATGAACAAACCAGAGCATCTGTATTTTCAGTGTATGGACCATGTCTCTGGAGTGTTGTAGTGGTTAGAGCACAGGTCTTGTAATCCAGAGGTGGCCAGTTCAAATCCTACTACTGCTCCTTATCATCTTGGGCAAGTCACTTAACTCTCCATTGCCTCAGGTACAAACTTAGATTGTGAGCCCTCCTGTGACAGAGAAATATCCAAAATAGCTGAATGTAACTTACCTTGAGCTATGACTGAGTGAGCAAAATCTAAATACATAAATTTGCTTCCTACCCATCTAAGATCACAACAGACTCTATCCCAGTTTATTTATTTAGATTTTTGCTCACACCTAGTAGCTCAAGGTGAGTTACATTCAGGTACTCTGGACATTTCTCTGTCCCAGGAGAGCTCACAATCTAAGTTTGTACCTGAGACAATGGAGGGTTAAGTGACTTGCCCAAGATCACAAGTGGGATTTGAACTGGGCTCCTCTGGATTGCAAGATCAGTGCTCTAACCACTAGACCACTCCTGTTTAAAATGAACCTTAAAACTTCTTCATTTAATGATGCCTTCAATTAATTTTCTCGCGCTTTTGAATCCACCTGAGTGCATTCGCTTTGAAAGCATGAGAACATACTTGGAACCTTTTTCACAAAGTCATGCTACTGATTCCCAGTGTGGCAAATGAGAGGAAGCCCATTCAATTCCTATGGGCTTCCTCTTATTTGCCACGCCGGAATCGGTAGCTCAGCTTTGTAAATGAAGCCCTTAATAGTTTGTCTCCATCCCATCTCTCTTGTCAAAATAATGGGGTTCTACCCCTTTTCCTTCACATTCATGACTGTGTTCAATTTTATTTTGTGTGTATTCGGTTCACTTATCCCCTCCTATACCACTCTTTTTTATTAAATAAATATTGTAAAACCACCTAGATGGCTTGTCCATATGGTGGTATAGTAAATTATAATAAACTTGAAACTTGACACTGTGTTAACAGGGTACAAATTATATTGCAATGATAGAGTGGTTCAAACTGAATGTGGGGGTTGTGCTAGATGTTAGAGGGAATTGAGTTAAACAAAATAAACATTCTAAATTTGTATTCTTGCTTGTTAGTTCTCTATATTGTTCTGCCAAATAAACCATTACTATTATGGAATCCTGAGGATCAGTTTTGGACCATATTTTTGGTGTGGTTATTCCCTAGACACATGATTTATTATTGTCTATACACCGATCTGTAAACACCACTGCAAATTTGGGGTCTCCTCCGGGATGTGAACCTTCCCACTCACGTTGGGAAGGTTATAATATATTCGCTAATCATAACATTTATATTTTTCTGGTATTCTGCAGAGCCGGTTCAAGGGACTGTTGCACCCTGAGCCAACGTTTGCATCAGTGCCCCTTCCCCGATCCAGTAGCTTTCTCTCCACTCCCTCTCCCCTTCTAGCCCAAGTTCCAGTATCTCCCCCACTCTGCCCCCGCATTGGTGATAAAGGACACCCAAATTCTTCCCTCCTCTATCTTGTGGATACTGAACTGAGTCCATAAGCATTGCCATACTGGAACAGACTGAAGGTCCATCAAGTCCAGTATCCTGTTTCCAACAGTGGTCAATCCAGGTCACAAATACCTGGCAAGATCCCAGAACAGTAAAACATATTTTATGCTGCTTATCCTAGAAATAAGCAGTGGATTTTCCCAAGTCCATCTTAATAATGGCTTATGGACTTTTAGGAAATGATCCAAATCTTTTTTAAACCCTGCTAAGCTAACTGCTTTACCACATTCTCTGGCAATGAATTCCAGAATTAATTATATGTTGAGTGAAGAAATATTTTTTAAATTTAAAAATATTTGTTTTATATTTAAATATTTAAAAATATTTGTTCTAAATTTACTACTTAGTAGCTTTACTTGCGTGCCCCTTAGTCCTTGTATTTTTGGAAAGAGTAAACAAAGGATTCACATCTACCAGTTCCACTCCACTCAGTATTTTATAGACTCCTATTATGTCTCCCCTCAGCTGTCTCTTCTCCAAGCTGAAGAGCCATACCCACTTTAAGGGAAGGAAAAGGGAATGAGAGATACAAGATCGAGATTTTGGTGGCCTAAGCTTGTGCCTTACTTGGTCCATAGATTGAGCCAGTCCCAGTATTCTGTGTTAGTTGGATATATACAGGGCAGAGCTATGTTGTTTGGAGTGCTGTTATTAGACATCTCTATATTTAGGCAGCATGATTCTGCACAGATATGGTGTATGGGCAACAAACCGGGGTAAATACCTGAAATATCCACAGGCACAGGGCTACCTCTGATCGCTAAAAGTGAAACAAAACTGTTTTTGTTTCCTACTCCATTTGTCATTGACACTGCAGGAGGTTTATCTGTGAGTTATGTGAGCTAGCAGCCCAGTGAATGAATCATGGACTTTTACTTCTCACACACTGACAAGCAGAAGGGAGGGGGGGGTTCCTTCTGTGTTTGTTAGACAAACTAATAGTGTCTGCGTATACTGATAGGCCAGAATTGCTTGTGGCATTTGTCTCTTTATTTTCTCTTTCTGTTAGATTGTAATTTTCTCACCATAGCAGCTGAAGTAACAGAGGACACAGAAACACTGGCTCTTCAGAGAATTGCTACTTTGTGTGGGTATGTGGGAATAGCATTGATGCTGGGGTATTAAGCAGAGTACTTATAACTGATCCTGTAGAGCTGAGAGGCGTGGATGTATACTTAAGGCCAAGCCACAGATCACCCTTGATTTGCTGGTCAGTTAAGCTTGTGTGATGACAGTAAGCAAGGGTAAACTCTACAGGATCCTTTGCAGGATGAAAATGTACGGGTGGACAAAACACAGCTGTAGTTAAGTTTGATTAAAGGTGAATTAAGTAAGGTCAAAAAGAATGTATGATCTGGAGACCACAAATAAGACATTTGCACAGGACTTGCAGCTGGCTGAAGTTTGATACTATGACTCGGCTGCAAAATATGCTCTAGAATTGTTGAATAATTCTAGCAGTAAGGAACTTGATAAATTGAAAAACAGGCAAGTCTTGTTTGACCAGCAAGCACATCAGTTAACAGCACCATGAAATATGAGATGAGGGAAAAGGTAGAATCTTGTCAAGATAGACTGTCTAATTTAGAACACCAGCACTCCAAATTAATGATAGGCAATGCAGGATAAAGAGGACAATTATAGAAACAGAGAAAGATGAAGGCAGATAAAGAACATATGGCCTATCTAGTCCGCCCATCCATGCATCTTCTTTCCCTTTCAATCTCTCAACAGATCCTATGTACTTGTTCCAAGATCTCTTGAATTTAGACACTGTCTTCGTCTCCATCACTTGCACTGGGACGGGCCGTTCCATGAATCACTACCCTTTCCGTGAAGATGTATTTTCCTCGGGTTATTTCTGAGTCTATCCCCTTTTACCTTCATCCTATGCCCCCTCATTCCAGAGCTTCCTTTCAATTGAAAGAGACTCCTGTGCACTTATGCCGCATAGGTATTTTAATGTCTCTATCATACCTTCCCTCTCCCACCTTTCTTACAAAGTATACATATTGAGATCTTTAACTATGTCCTGACACACTTTATGACAAAGACCACTGATCATTTTAGTAGTCGCCCTCTGGACTGACTCCGTCCTGTTTATGTCTTTTTGAAAGTGTGGTCTAAATGAGATATTACCAGAGTCTTATACAGGGGCATCATCATCTCCTTTTTCCTATTGGCTATTCCACTCTGCTTTAACAGAGAGGAGGTTAAGAAAGACAGAAACACTAAATGGAAAACAGTAGGAACATGGAATAGAAAGCAAAGTGAGCAAGGAAAAATTGACTTCTTTAGAAAATAAGATGTTTTATGTAGAATTCATAGGAGTGGCCTAGTGGTTAGGGTGGTGGACTTTGGTCCTGAGGAACTGAGTTCAATTCCCACTTCAGGCACAGGCAGCTCCTTGTGACGCTGGGCAAGTCACTTAACCCTCCATTGCCCCATGTAAGCAGCATTGAGCCTGCCATGAGTGGGAAAGCATGGGGTACAAATGTAACAAAAATAAATAAAATTCCAGTGTGCTCAAAAAATGCTACAAAGAGATGCACATATTGCAATGGCAGAGAAGTGCATGGAAATTGAAAACAGCTGGTAAAGACTGCAATGATAGTGAGTCCTCTGACACTGATGATCCACTGTAGATTAAATCTGGCCCAATGTCTTGCAGCAACAGGAGTTTTTTGGGCTGCTACAAGTGGGTAACTCTCCCTAAAGGGGTGAGGGCATGCCTCTACTCTTAGAAGAAACAGGCTCTCTTTTCAACCACAAGATGGAAGTACAGACTTATAGTTTCCTCCCCAGCACATATCACAGAGGGAAGACAGTAAACCCCAACAATTCTAGGAAGGAACTGTTCCAGCGCATTAAAATGTTTACACAGTTGGTGCCACCTTCTGAAAAGGGAGGCAGTCTCACTATACATGAGCATCTTAGCAGTATACACCAACTAAAAAACGTATGAGTTAACAGAGAACAAGATTTACTAGCACGGTAACTGTGATCCTTCTTAAATGCATGTTGGTACTGTATACAGACAATGTCAGCGGATGTTGCTTTACATTGCTAGTAAGTCTGTGGCCACTGACGTCAATGCCTGGCAAAATGGTGGAGACTATGATAAAGAACAAAATTACAGAGCATATTCAAAAGCATGGATTAATGAGACAAAGTCAACATGGATTTAGTGAAGGGAAATCTTGCCTCACCAATCTACTACATTTCTTTGAAGGGGTGAACAAACATGGGGATAAAGGGGAGCCGTTTGATATTGTGTATCTGGATTTTTAGAAGGCGTTTGACAAAGTACCTCATGAAAGACTTCAGAGGAAATTGGAGTCATGGGATAGGAGGTAGTGTTCTATTGTGGATTAAAAACTGGTTAGAAAACAGAGAGTAGGGTTAAATGGTCAGTATTCTCAATGGAGAAGGGTAGATAGTGGGGTTCCCCAGGGGTCTGTGCTGGAACCGCTGCTTTTTAACATATTTATAAATGATCTAGAGATGGGAGTAACTAGTGAGGTAATTAAATTTGCTGATGACACAAAGTTATTCAAAGTTGTTAAATCGCAAGAAGATTGTGAAAAATTACAAGAGGACCTTATGAGACTGGGAGACTGGGCATCTAAATGGCAGATGACATTAATGTGAGCAAGTGCAAAGTGATGCATGTGAGAAAGAGAAACCCGAATTATAGTTATGTAATGCAAAGTTCCAGATTAGGAGTCACTGACTGGGAAATGGATCTAGGAGTCATCGTTGATGATAAGTTGAAACCCTCTGCTCAGTGTGCAGTGGCTGCTAAGAAAGCAAATAGAATGTTAGGTATTATTAGGAAAGGAATGGAAAACAAAAACGATGATGTTATAATGCCTTTGTATCACTCCATGCACCTCGAATATTGTGTTCAATTCTGGTCACTGCATCTCAAAAAAGATATAGTGGAATTAGAAAAGGTAAAGAGAAGGGCAACAAAAAATCAAAACCCCAAGAACAGACAGTAATTTACTGTAACCAATCAGAAACTATGGAAAGAAAATTTGTTTATAACAGGTGTGCAAGATGAATGAGAAAATGAAGATGTTTTCCCATTTTATCTGCCAGAGTTGGCTCATTCTAGGCACTACTGATAAGAGAAAAAGTATGCAGTAAAAACATGCTTTTGTACCATTTTGGGAAATTTCTCTTAGAACAGAGAGGTGTGGTGGCCGTGTTAGTCCACTTTTAAAGGTAATCAATAGAAATAAAACAAAATAAAACATGGAAAAGATACCTTTTTTATTGGACATAACTTAATACATTTCTTGATTAGCTTTCGAAGGTTGCCCTTCTTCGTCAGATCGCAAATAATGTCAGAACAGAAAATATATGGCTTAAAAAGACAGTACTTAGCAATGTCAACCTAGGCCCAAGTCTTTCATTAGAATAGACATGGTTTTTCCAGTGTGGATCACTCCACCTCTTGAAAGTTAGTCTGGTGGGGGCATCTAATACAGTATATGATATACTTTTATCAGTATATATCTATAAGTAGGATTATACTGTATTGGTTATGTTTATTGTTTATTGAAGACTCGATAGACTGCCTTTCTGAGGCACAACCAAAGCCGTTTATATTTTCATTATAAAAATAACAAAATTTACAGTGAAAGAGGAAATAAAAGCAGTGAAAGAAAGTAAAAAACAGAAGAAAAAATATCACAATTAAGAGGACAAGAGGGAAATTTATTTACACAGAGTTTTTTCATCAGCAATTGATTCACAATGAACAATACATTATTTGCAGTTCAGTGAGAATCAAACACAAAAATAAATGCATTAAATGTACATAATAATCTTAAGGCCCTTTATGTTAGTTTAGGCCTTAGCACTTTAAATAACTCAACAACTCACCAATATAAAGATGCAGACAGCAGTTCAGCGGCAAGATGTTACTTTTCTAAGCTGAGTAATTTTGCATGATTTACAGTGACTAATACAAAATCTTAGGCTTAACAAGTTGCAATCTGAGCAACTTTTGCATAGATTTTGCTATAGCATTTTTTTATTACACCGATTATCATAGTCATTATATCAACATAAGCAATTACTCTATTACAATGCTACTACTACGAAATGAGTATTATTTGGATGATCTTCCTTTGCCATATTTGGCAGCAACACATTGCAGTTCATGAAACTAGTCTTGTAGAGAAAACTGTTCCCCTTGTACATTGAGGAATGTGCAAATACACACAATGGTCAGTTTGGTTTATCTTTTCTGTGCCAGCACAATGCAGCTTGCGCAGGGTGGAGTCAGCCCAGGCTATCAAGGTTTTGGCTATCAGGAAGCTGAAACTGCATGTTGTAATGTCACATCAGGGCATGGCATGGTCTGTATTACCAGGTCTGCTCCCTTTGAAGAAATCGGGAAACATCCCCCTAATCCATCTCCCATTTCCAACTCTCCAGCTCAGACACTCACACAGCAACCAAGTTCTAAAACATAAAGGGTTTTTATTCAGCGCTAAGAATAAGATTACATAAGCAAGCTTACAGTTTGAGTCCATAGCAGTTCATAAGTTTCTCATAAGTTTGAATCAGCATTTCCAGGACACAACCTAGAGCTATGCCCTTAATGAACCTCTCTCTGACCAGGTGATTTCTCAACCTGATCACAGCCGTAGGCAAGGACTGCCCCAAGAACAGTCTCTGCACCCTTCACATGGCTGATTGTTCTCCTCCACTGACAACTGTTCCCTCCTGTTCAGAACAAATTTCGTTCACTACGGCAGTTGCTCCCTGACTCCCGCTCTCTCTCTTTTCAGGCAGGTCAGTCCCTGTCTCATGACAGCATTTTCCTGGTGAGTACCGGGCACCAGTTCCTTACCACAGCTGCAGGCTAGGACTGCTCAGAAACAGTCTCTGCACCCTTCACATAGCTGAATATTCTCTTCCACTGGCAACTGTTCCCACCTTTTCAGAACAAACTCTGTTCACTAAGGCAGTTGCTCCCTGACTCCTCCCCCTCTCTCTCTTCAGGAACGTCAGTCCCTGTCTCATGACAGCATTTCCCTGGTAAGGACCAGGCACTAGTTCCTCCCCCTTCTCTCACTGGCCAGAAACTGCCTTAACTTTAGGGTCATCTTGGTTTGGGTAGCCCAATTACCCCTTGCAGCCGGTTCTCTGTGAGGAAGTCAGGCTTTTTACCTTGGCGTCTTCCCCTTGAGAAATGAGCCCCACCCATTTCCAAGCCTCACTTTAGCTCCCAGGGCACACTGCCTAAGGAGGATAGGCTGGATCTAAGTCCTTACATGTCCCTAAAGACTGCTGCTTTTCCCTCTAGGAAAGCACTACTGGTATGGAGCACTTCTCCTGAGGCAATTCCATGTTTTCTCCCTTCCAGGGGTTCTATGTCTATCCTGAGGAAAACCATCACCAAGCACTACCAGGAAGGGTTTAGAACCTGAGGAATCTGCCCTCTTGGTAATTCTGCTCACCTGTCTCCTACTGCCACCACTCCAGGGATGCACACCCAGCTATCCAGGTAATTCTTACCCCTTCATATAGTCTTTTCAGTGGCAATAAGACCTGAAAAAACAACAGGGAGACCAGGAAGGTGTCCTTCACATCACAATGTTTGTAGGACAGTTTTCATTTTTCACAGGTGATGTGACAACCTGTGGGCAGTATCTGGACCCATGACAAATCACTGCATAAGTATTCCCTTCACCTAGCTTCACAACTTTTCTCTGTAACTGCATATATAATTTCCAGTGTACAAAAGGTCTGTCCTGCCTCAAAGTGAACACTTGAGTACACCTACCTCAAGTGTCCTGTATCACCCCTGTGATGTGGGATGAGTTTTTCTTTCCATACCAGGAAACTGTATGCACTGGTGTTGTGTAAAACTATCCCTAGTGGCACTCTTCCTGCTCTTGGTCTAGTGTGATTTCTCTGGCAACACAGCGCAACCAGTCATTACTTACTTAGAGAGTTGATCAAATGCCACAACCAGGCATTACTCCTATCTCCAGAGGCTGCATTTTAAGCTCTAAGGATAGTAAATCCATATGTCTTAAATACAGTGGGGGAAATAAGTATTTGATCCCTTGCTGATTTTGTAAGTTTGCCCACTGACAAAGACATGAGCAGCCCATAATTGAAGGGTAGGTTATTGGTAACAGTGAGAGATAGCACATCACAAATTAAATCCGGAAAATCACATTGTGGAAAGTATATGAATTTATTTGTAAGAGATCTGGCCCCTACAGACCAGGTAGATGCTCCAAATCAACTCGTTACCTGCATGACAGACAGCTGTCGGCAATGGTCACCTGTATGAAAGACACCTGTCCACAGACTCAGTGAATCAGTCAGACTCTAACCTCTACAAAATGGCCAAGAGCAAGGAGCTGTCTAAGGATGTCAGGGACAAGATCATACACCTGCACAAGGCTGGAATGGGCTACAAAACCATCAGTAAGACGCTGGGCGAGAAGGAGACAACTGTTGGTGCCATAGTAAGAAAATGGAAGAAGTACAAAATGACTGTCAATCGACAAAGATCTGGGGCTCCACGCAAAATCTCACCTCGTGGGGTATCCTTGATCATGAGGAAGGTTAGAAATCAGCCTACAACTACAAGGGGGGAACTTGTCAATGATCTCAAGGCAGCTGGGACCACTGTCACCACGAAAACCATTGGTAACACATTACGACATAACGGATTGCAATCCTGCAGTGCCCGCAAGGTCCCCCTGCTCCGGAAGGCACATGTGACGGCCCGTCTGAAGTTTGCCAGTGAACACCTGGATGATGCCGAGAGTGATTGGGAGAAGGTGCTGTGGTCAGATGAGACAAAAATTGAGCTCTTTGGCATGAACTCAACTCGCCGTGTTTGGAGGAAGAGAAATGCTGCCTATGACCCAAAGAACACCGTCCCCACTGTCAAGCATGGAGGTGGAAATGTTATGTTTTGGGGGTGTTTCTCTGCTAAGGGCACAGGACTACTTCACCGCATCAATGGGAGAATGGATGGGGCCATGTACCGTACAATTCTGAGTGACAACCTCCTTCCCTCCGCCAGGGCCTTAAAAATGGGTCGTGGCTGGGTCTTCCAGCACGACAATGACCCAAAACATACAGCCAAGGCAACAAAGGAGTGGCTCAGGAAGAAGCACATTAGGGTCATGGAGTGGCCTAGCCAGTCACCAGACCTTAATCCCATTGAAAACTTATGGAGGGAGCTGAAGCTGCGAGTTGCCAAGCGACAGCCCAGAACTCTTAATGATTTAGAGATGATCTGCAAAGAGGAGTGGACCAAAATTCCTCCTGACATGTGTGCAAATCTCATCATCAACTACAGAAGACGTCTGACCGCTGTGCTTGCCAACAAGGGTTTTGCCACCAAGTATTAGGTCTTGTTTGCCAGAGGGATCAAATACTTATTTCCCTCTGCAGAATGCAAATAAATTCATATACTTTCCACAATGTGATTTTCCGGATTTAATTTGTGATGTGCTATCTCTCACTGTTACCAATAACCTACCCTTCAATTATGGGCTGCTCATGTCTTTGTCAGTGGGCAAACTTACAAAATCAGCAAGGGATCAAATACTTATTTCCCCCACTGTATGTTGTGGCTCCCTCAAGTGGACAATTGATGACCCCAGCCTTTCAGAGTATGAGAGGGTGTACTTTTGTGTAGGCCCTCCTTGATAAGTCTGTTCATGCATTCAATCAGTTCAGCAGCCCTGGGAAGACAGGCAATGTAGAAGATCTAGATGATCTCAAGATCAGTAGCCCACTGCTGTGCGACCTCTTCAGTGGAATGACATCCATCACTGGAGTGAATTTCTCTTGGCACTTCATACTTCATGGTTGGCTTTGCCAGTTCTTCCATGGTGCTCTTCTGGTCATACATGACCACAGGAAACACTGCGTGTGGACCTCACCACACCTACCATGAGCCCTTGTAATAATTGGGTATGGTTCTTGTTGAACCCTGCCTCCTTTTGAGGTCCTGAACAAGAAATGATCCATGGTATGGATCCATAGCTGCTATGGCACATTGCTTCTTATTGTCTTCTGCCAGAGACCCATTGTAGTCTGCGAGACCTGATTCACTTGTGTACTTCACTGAACCAGTGCCGTCACCAGACCTGACATTTCGGGTGAACCCAGAGCTAATATGGGTGGGCACTATGTATGAGTTGTGTTTCTTGGGATGCTACAAAATAATTTCTTAGAATGCACTTGATGATGGATTTCTAACTAGTCTGCACAACAGTTGCTCTGCATCAACATAAACCACATACATACTTAATGTGAAAAAACCCCAATATTTATAAATATAGTTACATTATGCCATATCAAACTTGACCAGATGCTGACAAAAAATTGCCACAGTTTGGCACATATCCTTCAACTTTGCCTTATCAAAGGACAGAACGAATCACAGATGAAGAACAAACCAAAAAACTTTATTGAAAACGATCCAACATGACCACATTGTCACAAACCTGGAGCGTTATGTGCAGAACCAGATGCACGCGCTCACGACGTTGTTGATCCCTTTCCTCCAGGGCGCCTACAGTCTAGGCACGTCTATAGTCTGAGCACATCTACGCCTGGGCGCGTCTACAGCGACAGATGCCTTCAACTTAAAACCAGGAACCTTGCACTGCTTCTTTGCCTCGGCTACAGCCTTGTTGGATAGTGCTGGTGTGTTTCTTCTTGCTGATGTCTATTATTATTACAGCTATGAGCTTTGATTCAAGGCCTGAGACTTTGGTTCAGGATCTAAAATGAGAAAAAAAATCTTACAGGCCCATGACTTTAACCTGAACTTCAAGTGCGACTGGAGAATTCATGATCTGTTGTGACATTCATGCAGCAGAAAGAGGAACGGGCATAGGTGGAAAAACAGAGTAGCATCGTTTAGCAACATGGTGGTCACAGATGTTTTGGTGAAAAACAGAACAAGATAACTCCTCAGGAAGATGACTCAGTCTTCCAGTAAAAGCTAGTCTATTATTAAGCTTTTCCAGTAAATACTAATCAATTCATTACCATAGCCAATCAGTGTTAACCATTACAATAGCATATATCCAATAAATGGGATTATTGTTAGAATGAACTGTTATGTTAATGAGCGTATATAAGTGATTGTACTTCCTATTTCTTTGGAGAGAGACAGTCACAGCCAGCACCTTTGTGCAAGCAGGGCTGCTCTCCCATGAGAAACCAATCAATTGGGAAGTAATCCTATTGTATCTGAATTGGCAAGTAACCCTATTGCTTTCTCATAAGTATCATTGAGTCTTTTATATCTGTAAATTGGCTTTAGCTGGTAATTTGGGGTAAGGGTGGAAAAAAAAACATAAAATAAAGCATTATAAACTCAGACACAGAGAACACCTATGTGTAGCTGTGGTACTGTATTCCCATAAGCAATTGATTGTACATGTTGCTTGTATATTCTTTGGAGTCTCAGATATAGAGGTAAATTTTGTGTAGCAATGTTCTGTACTCCCAGTGAGATATCACTGATCTGCTAATTGTACAAATACTTGATAAGAAATAAGGTATCTAATAAAGAGCAAACTGATGCAGCCTTGGGTGATTTATTTCTTCCTAGATATTGGTGGGTGAACCATCTTATTTGGGAGGAATAAATATACCCTAAAAAAATACACTGAATTGTCCTGACGTGACTTCTGCCTGAATCTGACTTTGTCTCCTGGATCGCCGCCTGCCTCGACCTCTGCCTGAATCGGACCCTGCCTGGACAGCGGCCTACCTTCTATTGGTTGACCACGATCCCCATTGTCTTCTCACAGACAAGACATGTACTTCCCGGGTAGCCTCTTCCAGCTCACTTTCTATTGAAGTCCTGCCACCCGCCTGAACCTAGGGGCTCAACCTCTGGGGAACGGAGGTCACCGCAGGTGAAGCATTGGGCCTATCTGACTGCCTGTTCAAAGACCGACTCCTCGCCTCCGGGCCTGGTTCTCTGCCCTGGGATCAGCATAAGGGCTCACTTCTTTGATCTGTCCCTGATATCCAAGTGACCAACCGAGAACACACCATGACACACATTTCGCCTGAAGGCTACGTCAGGAGCAATGCTACAAAATATATAAATCCAAAAAGAATTAATGTCCACTTGTAAAAGCAAACACTTTAAAATAAAAACAAGAACAAAGCCATCTCTTACTTGTCAAACGCATAAAGTACAAGTGTGGTTACATGCGCTCAAGAAGTGTAACAATTTAAAAAGAACAGTGCAGTGTGCTATAATACAAAAACAGTAAGTGCATAATATGGAATGCATATTGTGTTGTGGGACAAAACACATTTTTTACATATGTGTTTGGTGCAGATAGTAAGACCAAAAAAAAATATAACATAAATAAGGAGCACATGTCTAAATAGGGATTGACAAAAGGTATATCCTCTATAGTCAGCTAAGCTTTCTCAAAGGCTAAGAGCCTCTCTGTATATAGGGTTATAAAAATACCTTGTGGGCAGCACTAGTGAAGTTTTAAATAAATTAGAATTTGGTGCTAATGTACAATTCCAAAGCTGTATAATAGCACCTAGCAAATTGAGTTGAGAAACTATTCAGCTTATTTTTGAAAGAGAAAGACGCCCATATTTTGACCAAAATCGGGAGATGGGCGTCTTTCTCCCGTGGACGTCCAAATCAGTATAATCGAAAGCCGATTTTGGGCATCTTCAACTGCAATCTGTCGCGGAAACGGCCAAAGTTGACGGGGGCGTGTCGGAGGCGTGGTGAAGGTGGGACTGGGGCGTGTTTATCGGCTGAGGAGAGATGGGCGTCCTCGGCCGATAATCGAAAAAAGAAAGGCGTTTTTAGCGCGAATTTGGGTCACTTTTTGGACCCTTTTTTTTCACGAACAAGTCCCAAAAAAGTGCCCTAAATGACCAGATGACCACCGGAGGGAATCAGGGATGACCACCCCTGACTCCCCCAGTGGTCACTAACCCCCTCCCACCCAAAAAAAACAACTTTAAAAACTTTTTTTTCCAGCCTCTATGCCAGCCTCAAATGTCATACCCAGCTCCATCACAGCAGTATGCAGGTCCCTGGAGCAGTTGTTAGTGGGTGCAGTGGACTTCAGGCAGGTGGACCCAGGCCCATCCCCCCCTACCTGCTACACTTGTGGTGGTAAATGGGAGCGCTATAGCCCCCCCCCAAAACCCACTGTACCCACATGTAGGTGCCCCCCTCACCCATAAGGGCTATGGTAATGGTGTAGAGTTGTGGGCAGTGGGTTTTGGGGGGGGGGAGGGATTTGTGGGGCTCAGCACCCAAGGGAAGGGAGCTATGGACTTGGGAGTTATTTTACTTTTTTTTTTTTACTTGTTACATGTGCCCCCTAGGGTGCCCGGCTGGTGTCCTGGCATGTCAGGGGGACCAGTGCACTACGAATCCTGGCCCTTCCCACAACCCAATGCCTTGGATTTGGTTGTTTTTGAGCTGGGTGCCTTTGGTTTCCATTATCGCTGAAAAACGATACCGCCCAGCTCAAATCCGCACAAATGCGATGCATTTGCCTGGCACAACCCGTATTATCGGAAAAAAGATGGACACCCATTTTTTTCGAAAATACGGTTTGTCCCGCCCCTTCACGTACCCGTTCTCAGAGATAGACGCCCATGGAGATGGGTGTTCGCGTTCGATTATGCCCCTCCACGCTCATTAAAGAATGAGGTGCCATCTTTTGGTGTTGAATACATCAATAATCCTGTCATAGTCCAATGAATCACACAGTTCTCTTTCAAATGATAACAGTGACAGATTATGGAGGTGACTGGTGAGCATTGAGGCTCTTAATGCCATTTTGATGCAACAAGCTCACGTTTGGAAAGATCTTTGAATTCATCACCCAGAATTGCATAGTATGTATTATTGGTTTCATATTTCAGATTTGATTTTGCATAATAGTAGTAAAGTGGCAGATTCTAAGAGTTCATTCTGAATATCTGGGCTCATTAGAGTTGCATTCTTTGGAAGTTTTTCAAGGCGACTTTGGATACTATTGTCATATTTGCTGAGGAGTTTGAACATTTCCAAAAAGTTTCCTTTATTTAAGGCTTCTTCGGTCCCTCTGTGTCTGCGTAGTGGAATTTCTTGACACAGAATATCACAATATCAAACACTACTTTGATGTGTTCACGATTTCTTTCAACTACAGAAGAGTTCATGGCATCTTGGTTTAGTTGATTGAAAATGTTTCCTCAGTCTTTAGATTTTCCTAGTGCTGGATTCATGTTTTGAGCAGCTCTGATTCATGTGCTTCCAATCTCTAAAGCCAGTTCTCGTGAAAGTTTCTTCAGCCTGGGTATCAGAAAAATGTCTGCATGCTTTGCAGAACACTGCATCCTGGTTTGCACTGTATTCCAGCCAGCGAAATTTATCGTACCAGTGAGATGAAAAACTTTGGGACTTGCCACTAATTGTACAAACTGGGAAAGCCTGTAACTTTGGTTATTTCGGTGGTTCATCAATGTTGGATAAATCTGAATGTAATTCCATCGGTTTACTGATCTGTGAGCATAAAGTAGAACTTGTTGAGGGAACCTGTTTTTTCAGTTCTATCTGCATCCTTGCCATGCTCCTCTAGACATGTTTTTTTGAAGTAACTTAGTAAAGAACTTTGTTTTGCCATAGGGGTAGACTAAGGAACACTGTCTGGAAATATATTTATCTCAAGAACACTTCCGGGAATTTTCTTTCCTGGAAGCTAAAATCATAATAACTTGACTAAGTTTTGTGATAAAGATCTTCTGAGTTTACTTCCAAAAACATAGGTAGCAGAAGCATAATAAAGTGACCCTTTTACTAAAAATTAGCATGCCCACCCCCACAATCTACATGGTTCTCAATCTCAACTACTCTTCTGTTGGGACACACCCAACAGATATAGTTCATGAACACTGAATCTGTAGCACAAGAGAAAAAAGAGAGCCCATCATATAATTTATTTTAGCTTTTTAAAAAAAAGAACATGAGGGAAATAGAAATTACTTTTCTTTCAATAACAATTAATTTATAACAGTTAATAAACTTACATTTTTCAGAACTGTTCACCGTTGTCTACTCTTCAACACATCAAAATCCACATGAAGAAAAAGCCCCAGATTTTTAACTAATGAAATAAGAAAAATCTCTGTCAACGTCAAGATTTGTTTCTACATACTGTGGAATCTGCAGCATACAGAACATAGCTAGAATGTTTCCTCTTACAGCTTTCCATTGGAACAATTTATTCAAATTATGGTAGCACCTCAATAGTAGCAACACAAAACCCCTTCATTGCCAAAGTACTTTGTGATCTTGCAAAGAGGCTTCTTAGAGCTTATATTGCAAACCATAACACCAGTTCCAATAACAGTACCTTTAAAAAGGCAGCAGTTAATATACACAACAGCAATACGTATCCCATTGGAAAAGCCGGACAAATCAGACTCATAGATCCCCATACAAACCACATGCCAGCAGAAACTCTCACCTGCTCAGTCACATGCAAACCACAGACCAACCCTCATCAATTACAGAATAAAGGACCAAAAATTAGAAACGTATTAATTTTCTAAATTTCTATGCCACACTATCTCTGCAATTCTAAACAGATCACAATTCAACACACATAATTTTAAAACATATAACAAAAACATAAAATATAAAGACCTTCCCTTCCCTACCTCCACCCATTCATCCCAGCAGCCTGGCATCAGCTTTTCTCTTCCCTACTCCCTGTCCATTCCCATAGCTCAGCATCAACCCTTCCCTTCTCTTCTCTTCTCTCCCCCCCCCCCCCCCCCGCCCCAATCCATCCCAATCGCCTGCCATCAGTTTTTCCCTTCCCTACTCATCTCCATAGCTCAGCATCAGCCCTTTCCTTCTCTACCTTACCCCCCCCCCAGTATCAATCCTTCCCTTTCCCACCATCCATCCCATAGCTAAGCATCAGCCCTATCCTACCACCTCACCCCTCCCCGTACCCTAGCGTCAGCCCTATCCTACTCCCTACCCACTTCCCATGGCAATAATAAAAAAGACCTTTTTTTAATGTCCTGGGCAGTGCAGAGCCCACCTCCACACCGGTGTACCCAGAGAAAACCGCCTACACTTTTTTTTTAAATTTTAACCTAGGCACTGCAGAGACCACCCCCACCCAAAAGCCCACCAAAATGAGAGATATAGACAACTTTTTAAAAATTAAGCTGGGCACTATTAAAATTTATTGCTGGTGAATTTCTGGGTGGGGATGGGCTCCTCATTGCCTAGGGCAAAAGAGATATATTTAATGATTAAATATCTCTTTTTCTTTTGCCTTAGGCAGTGAAGAGTCCACCCCCACCACCCAGAAGCCCACCACCAGACCAGAGCCATCATTTTGATTACACGAGGACTATGTGAAGGTGGGGGGGGGGGGGGGGGGGAGGAGGAAGGAAAGAAAAGATGTGCAGAACTTTGCTCTGCCCCTCAGCGGCAGGTCTGCAGTGGACATGCAGGGGCCATGGGGCTGCGGGGCCCCTGGGAGTGTGAGGCCCTGTGCACCTACCCGTCGCTCGGGCAGTAAATCAAACTCTATCCCCTTTCCCTAAATATTCAAAGCATCAGATGCCATAAAAGCTCCTTCTGTCATTGCTTTAACCATATTCTTCCTGCCACCTGTATTGAGGCATGGTTGCTATCCATCATCCATCGTTGCCAGCAGGGGCGTAGCCAGGCAACAGATTTTGGGTGGGCCTAGGTAAGATGTGGGTGGGCACCAAATGTTCTCCCCCCCCCCCCCCCCCATCCCACTATCAGCAAAATAATATCTCAGCTGGCTGGAAAATGCTTCTTTCCACCTTGGCAGTCTGCAGCAGGCATGCACTGAAAACTGAGCATGCACAGGTGCCAATATCGTGGAAAGTAGCATTTTCTTTACCATCAGAGGGAAGTCTTCAGCTGGCAGAGCTTGGGATCTCCACCACTTTTTGGTGGGCCTGAGCCCTAAGTGGGTGGGCCACTAGTTGCAGGAGAATGTGGTAAAGGCGGTTAGCTTAGCGGAGTTTTAAAAAGGTTTGGACGGCTTCATAAAGGAAAAGTCCATAGATTGTTATTAAATGGACTTGGGGAAAATCCACTATTTCTGGGATAAGCAGTATAAAATGTTTTGTACATTTTTGGGATCTTACTGGGTATTTGTGACCTGGATTGGCCACTGTTGGAAACAGGATGCTGGGCTCGATGGACCTTTGGTCTTTCCCAGTATGGCAATACTTATGTACTTATGGGTGTGCAGTACAGCCCATATGTACTCTCCTGCCAGTGCTCCTCCCTATACCTACAGCCAGTATGCCTTCAGAAAAAGATAGGTACATCTAGCATTTTGACTACTCCAGATGTAGCTGATGAAATGCACACGATTACCCTCTGCTTAGGGCATCTATTTCTGCACTGAAGATACAGGTTGGGGATCACCAGCCTATTAAAAGTTAGAGAGCATTTGGTAATTGGGGGCTATGAGATGCAGTAACCTCTTGAACCCCACGTTCCTAACCACTTACAGGGGCTGGTCATTTAGGGCAATCATTTCCCTAATGCACCATGTCACCAGTTTTGATGCCGTCTGCCTTGCCCTGGGATAGTTGCTACTGAACACCACTCCATATTCTCCATGGTGTCTTGTTTAGAGGGGTAGTAGATCTGCTTTCCTGCCACCCTACTGAGGGAAAAGGCTTCTGTACATTTCTTGTCTCTGTTACAAACAGTGCCGCATAGAGATTTAGCACAATGATGCCAGCAATAATTTGTTTATTTATATAATTTTATTCAATTGTTTTCACATTTTTGTTTATATAACATGAATTTAATATTTGAATTTTAGATAATTAGATATGAATTGAATATATTGAATATTTTCAGTATTTATTGATGAAATTATTTATGATTTCTTCTTCCATATTTGTTTTGGTTAAATGGATACAAATTTGGATTTTCTTTGCCCCATTTGTTGGCTTTGAAATATGTTGCAAAAAGTACATACTCCAGCACAAAGGCCTGGGATATTCCTCAGCTCTGCTGCTCAAGAATTGCATGTCTCCAGCTTTATTATCCTAATCTCTTTGATGCATTTTTTTGACAGATGTTGATATGTAAAGACAATTTTTATTAGGAATATGAATGATGGAGGGAAACATCACAAACTCCCAAAACACTTATACAGGGAAAGTAGGAGATTCGAGACAGAAAACTGGCAATACAGTCATTGGAGGTCTTTCTTGAATTAGTTTATAATACAGCACTGCCATCTAGTGATGATCCTATAATCTACACTTAGGGCCCTGTTTACTAAGGTGCGTTAGCATTTTCAATGCTCCTACAATTAGAGCACACACTAACCATGTAGACGCCTAAAGGGATATTGTAGGCGCGTACAGGGTTAACGTGCATTAAAAACGTTAACGCACCTATAACACGTTAAACAGGGCCCTTAGTGGGAAGTTAAAAAAAAAAACTCCACAGTTTATGGCATCTCCAATTGGATCTACATAGATTTCCCAACTAGCATGCTATATATGAGTTTTTATAGCCAGAAGTATAATAGCCTGGAAATATAATGTTAATCTGTATTGCAGCACACTAGTGTTGCATTGTGCCAACTTTTTGAAAAAGTGGTTAATAAGGCCCAAAATATTGATTGTCTTCACCTGACTTATTGAAAGCCTATTGAGACAACCTCATAGTAGAACAGATACTTTGATCCACCAACCTCGGAGTCTCTGAAGGTTCTGTCTTTTTTACCCATGTGCATCCATTATATGCAAATACTCCTCATGGGAGGAATAGCCTAATGGTTAGTACAATGGAGGGAGGACCTGAGTTCAATTCCCAATGTAGTTCCTTGTGATGCTGGGCAAGTCACTTACCCCGTCCATAGCCCCAGCTGCAAAGCTTTGATTGCAAGTTCACTAGGGACAGAGAAAGTACCTGACTATAATAAGTATAAACTGCTTTGGTTATATCATTGAAAGGTGTTATATCATTCATTAAGGATATTCTGAAAACTTGACTGGCTTGTGTGAGAAGGGGTTCCTGCCAGACCGAGAAGCAGGAACATTGGCAGTTGGTTTATAAAAGAGGAGTTGTGGTGCAATGGCTGCTGGGTGTTTTTACGCCTGGCAGCCATGAGTTAAGTGCTGCGCCTTTATTTCTAGTGGTTTTAGTTTAAGCAATGTGTAATAAGAAATGATCTACTGTTTGAGAAGTAGTTGCATATCAAGCACTAATTTCTGAGAAGTGTCACACATTATATATTACTAGCCGTTAAGCCCGTAACAATGGGCTAGTTTTTTGTTTTCCTATGGCCTCCCCCCCCCCCCCCCCCACCAACCCTGCTCTCTCCCCTGCCCTCCCCCCAGCGTCTGTTTCCCTCAGTTCCGCCCCCCTCCTTCCCTCCATGCTCCCTCCTCCTCCGATTTCCACGCCCATGTCCAAGCCCTCCTCCCTATTGGGCTGTACTGCTGGTGGAGGCGGGGCTTGGACTTCTACACTCTCAGCGTTCCGACTCTACTGCGCATTTGCAGGTGAGTCGGTCACTTGCCGATTATATGTTTGATTCTTTGGCAAGTCACATTACTATTATTTTATCTATTTGGATTTTGCTCACACCTTTTTCAGAGTAGCTCAAGGTGAGTTACATTCAGGTACTCTGGATATTTCTCTGTCCCAGGAGGGCTCACAATCTAAGTTTTTACCTAAGGCAATGGAGGGTTAAGTGACTTTTCCCAAGATCACAAGAAGCAGCAGTGGGATTTGAACCAGCCATCTCTGGATTGCAAGAGGTGCTGTAACCACTAGGCCACTCCTCCATTTTTGTAGCATTTTGTGTGTGAGGTTTGCATATATTGATGGGAAGCTAACAATTAGTAACTATGGAGACAGTGGTTTAGTTACTTATATTTTGAAGCTTTAATAGCTACTTAAAGAACAAATTTTGAGGTTTATATGTAAAGCTATTGCTCCTTATTGCTGTATCTTTTGTCTTATATTGCTACACGTTTGAAAAGAATCACTAATGAGAAAAAGCTTTTAATAGCGCAGGGTGTGCTTAAAAATTAGTGGGGATATTCAGTGATTGAGAAGTTTGTCCACCCTTTAGGGTGGAAATCCACCTTGTAGTGAATATTCCCGTACGGGTGAGTTATATCTCTGAGAATTCCCCATTTCACTTAAAAAATTTAGGGATTACATTTTCCCATTATCATGACAGTGTTTTTTTTCTGTACAGCATGATAAGACTAGACAAATAATCATAGCAGGGAAGTGTTATTTCCTATTAAAACATCAAGTTACCTTGAGTTAGATACTTATTTAGGTTTTCCCACATTTTTCTGTCTTTGTACTCTGGTTCTTTGTTTACATTTTGGTGTTTTACCAGGACAGGTTTGAGAAATACTGATCTAAAGCACACAAAAGAAAACTGTGATAAGCTTGAAACTTGCTTTTGACTGGTATGACCACAGTCATATTATACATTTGGAGAGAAAATGATAAAGAATTTGAAAAAAAAAAACCACAAGCCATTAAAAACAGGAGTGTATCTATTATGCTTTAGGGTTGTGTGGCAACCAGTGGCACAGGAAATATTGTGTGACTGGAAGGGGGAATTTATTCAAATAAATATCTTCATATCCTAGAAACTAATGTCCCATAGTCAGTGAAGAAATCATAGCTGAAAAAGTTGGATATTATCACAAGATAATGATCCAAAACGTACCTTGAAATCAACTATGAAGTAGTTACAGGCGATAAAGATAAAGATTTTGGAATGGCCTTCACAGTCCTCAGACTTAAATATTATTGAAAATCTGTGCAGAGGCCTTAAACATGCACAGATTTGGCAGGGGACAATGAGTTGATGGAGAATGACAGGAGAATGAGATAGGATTTCTCTCATCGTTACCACTAGGCAGACGAGGTAGCCACTTAGGTTGGTACAACTCTGGGGTAGCATTACTAAAAAAGAGTCATCATGGTTAGTACAGGGCCTTTAAGCACCTGTGTATGCTAAAAGCCTGCTGGATCCTGCCCCCTCTACAATGGAAGTTTGGAGAGCACTGGATTCATTTATTTAAATTATTTATAGCCCACACAATCTAAAAATTCTTGGCTGGTTACAATTTAAACATACTGTGAGAAAGGGGGTGGCAGACCGGAGGGGTGGGGGAGGAAAGGGCTACCTGTGCCCGCCAGGGATCAAAAGAAGAAAGAGTGGGGCTATAAGAACTACAAGTCCCAGAAGCCCGAGCTGAACAGGAAGCAGGAGGGGGAGGAGAAGTCCTCTCAGAGGGGACAGGGGGAGGAGGTTGATTGGGAGATGAAGTCAGAGGAAGGGGATGAGGAACACCTGTGGGAGAAGGGAGTGGAGGAACAGATGGATTGGCAAGGGGGGGAAGGGGGAGTGGAATCAGAGGAAATGGATATCTCAGCCTTTGCTCAGGGCCACCAGGAAAGGAGAAAGAGTGCTGTGTGTACTGGATAACAAAAGGTATGAATTCCTTAACCCAGTGGGTGGTTGTCAGGAGTTAGTGCTGACAAATGAGGGAGGTGGGTCTCTAGGTGTAGCCAGTAGGAAGTGCTAAACCTAGAGGAATTCATACCATAGGGGAAAACTTTGGAACTTTATAGTGCTGCTTGAGAAAAGCTGAACTGTGTGATAAGCATTTGATTCTGAATAGGGGCCCTAAAGAAAGGGGCCTGTGCCAGGAACAGGTCCCGGGCCAGAGGCCTGGTCGGGGACTTAATAGCCGGACTGGAAAGAATCTAGGCGGCTAGTCTACGAGGAGGGGGACTCCACCAGGAAACGTATACTTGCCAGTAGCCGGTAGGGGTTGAACTAGGGGGTGGGCTACTGGCTGGAGAGAACGCAACTGAGTAAGCCTGAGTGAGGTTTACATAACTTACAAGGATTGCCGACAGCACGGAGAGGTGCAACTAGAGCGCAGACAGCTCGGAGAGGAGCGGAAGTCTGACATTGGTGCGGCTGGATTGCAGACAGCACGGAGGGGTGCGGCTGGATGGCAGACAGCACGGAGAGGTGTAACTAGAGCGCAGACAGCCCGGAGAGGAGCAGAAGTCTGACAATACATAATCAAAAACTATCTCCCAAGGAACAAACAAAAATACCTAATAGTTAAAAGGGGGTCAAGAATTGCTAAAATGTGTGTAACAGACCACCCTATAAGTGCGAAACAAATGATAATAAATGTCACTAAATAATATGTGTAAGAACAGGTTTCCAGCCAAGGTCCAAACCACGTCCATGAGCAGTTGATATGTAATAACTGCCAAAACAAAATGACTTTTTCAAAATGCTCTCATTGCATCATTACACCTTCTGAGTGGCATAAGTGATAAATAAACTAAATAATAAATTCCAAAGTCCCACATCAAATAACTAGAGAACACCCACTAGAGGATGCCAGGAGCAGTATGTTATAAGCAATGTCAATCACAATAACGTTCAGGGCTGACACTTATCTTAAATGTCCACCGCATAGCGGGTAGCTGCTTGACAAAGACTCCATTTTGAAATTATCTTTCTCAGGAGCAGTCCCCAATTCTGGTTGTCCTATCTTAAAAAAAGATATAGCAGAATTAGAAATGGTTCAAAGAAGGGCAACCAAAATGATCAAGGGGATGGAACTCCTCTCATATGAGGAAGAGATTAAGAGGTTAGGACTCCTTTGCTTGGAAAAGAGAAAGCTGAGGGAGGATATGATAGAGGTCTACATTAGCGCACGGCAGCCGCTAGCATGGCTTAGTAAACGGGGGGGTTAGTGATGTAGAACGGGTAAACATAAATCGATTTTTTTACTCTTTCAAAAAAGTACAAAGACTAAGGAGCACTCAAGGAAGTTACATAGTACTACTTTTAAAACGAACAGGAAGAAATATTTTTTTAACTCAACGAATAGTTAAGCTGTGGAACTCGTTGCCAGAGGATGTGGAATCAGTCGTTAGTGTATCTGGGTTAGAAAAAGGTTTGGACAAGTTTCTGGAAGAAATGTCTATAGTCTGCCATTGAGATAGATATGGGGGAAGTCACTGCATGTCTGTGGGATCAGTAGCATGAATCGTGCTATTATTTGGGATTGTGTCAGGTACTTGTTACCTGAATTGGCCACTACTGGAAGCAGGATACTGGTCTAGATGGACCATTGGTGTGACCCAGTATAGCTGTTCTTATGTTCTTAAGATCTAAAATTTCTGAGGAACACCAGATAGAGAGTAACGAAAAAATGGAAATGCTAAACAAATACCTCTGCTCTGTGTTCATGGAAGAAAATCCTCCACACTCTTTTGCTCCTTCTCCTGCTATCCGCGGGAGACATCAATCCCAATCCAGGTCCCCCACACCTGTCCTCGTCCTATCCATGCAAACGATTCCGGGATGTCTCCAATCTCATCTCTAGTCCCTTCCTCCCCCCCTCTTCCCTCCCCTTCTCGTGTGCCCTGTGGAATGCCCGCTCGGTTTGCAACAAACTTTCCTTCACCCACGATCTCTTCATCTCCCGTTCCCTCCAACTGCTTGCCCTAACTGAAACCTGGCTCATCCCCGACAACTCTGCCTCAGTCGTAGCCCTGTGCCATGGAGGTTATCTTTTCTCCCACACTCCCCGCCCAGTTGGCCGCAGAGGAGCAGTCGGGTTTCTACTTTCGCCCTCCTGTAGTTTTCAACCCCTCCTCCTACCGCAGTCTCACTGCTTCTCATCCTTTGAAGTTCACTCCATCCGTCTATTCTACCCGCTGCCACTCAGAGTTGCAGTCATTTACTGCCCCCCCCCCCCCCATAAATCCCTTCCTTCCTCACCAACTTCGATACCTGGCTCTCCGTTTTTCTTGAACCCTCATCTCCGTCCCTCATTCTTGGAGACTTTAACATACACGCTGATGACCCATCCGACTCCTACGCTTCTCAGTTCCTCCTTCAACCTCCAGCTGAGCTCCACCACCCCTACTCACCAAACTGGCCATTGTCTTGACCTCGACCTCTCCTCTACCTGCTCACCCTCCAATTTCTGCGCCTCTGCTTTTCCTCTCTCAGATCATCACCTGATCACCGTCACACTTCATCACCCTCCCCCTCAGTCCCGCCCAACACTAACCACTACTTTCAGGAATCTCCAGGCTGTCGACCCTCCCACCTTATCCTCTTGTATCTCTAATCTCCTCCCTTCCATCATGTCTTCCGAGTCTGTCGACAAGGCTGTCTCTGCTTACAATGCCACTCTCTCCACTGCTCTGGACACACTTGCACCATCCATCTACTGTCCCACAAGGTGTACTAATCCCCAGGTCTGGCTGACCCCTTGCATCCGATACCTTCGCTCCTGCGCCCGATCTGCCGAACGCCTCTGGAGGAAATATCGCACCCATACCGACTTCATTCATTACAAATTCATGCTATCCTCCTTCCAGTCCTCCCTATTCCTTGCCAAACAGGACTATTACACCCAATTGACTAATTCTCTCGGCTCCAACCCTCGTCCTCTCTTCGCCACCCTTAACTCCCTCCTCAAAGTGCTCTCTGCTCCCCCCCTCACTCTCTCCTCAATCACTAGCTGACTACTTCTGTGACAAGGTGCAGAAGATCAACCTCGAATTCACTACCAAGCCACCTCCTCCTCTTCACCCTTTAACCCACTCCCTCAACCAACCAACCCAGGCCTCCTTCTCCTCTTTTCCTGATAGCACCGAGGAGGAAACCGCCTACCTTCTTTCCTCTTCGAAATGCACCACCTGTTCCTCTGATCCCATCCCCACCAACTTACTAAACACCATCTCTCCTACTGTCACCCCCCCATCTGTCATATCCTCAACCTCTCTCTCTCTCTCTCCACTGCAACTTCCCTGACACCTTCAAACATGCTGTAGTCACACCACTTCTCAAAAAACCATCACTAGACCCTACCTGTCCTTCCAAATACCGCCCTATCTCCCTCCTACCCTTCCTCTCCAAGATACTTGAACGCGCTGTTCACAGCCGCTGCCTTGATTTTCTCTCCTCTCATGCCATCCGCGATCCGCTTCAATCCGGTTTTCGCCCTCTACACTCGACAGAAACGGCACCCACTAAAGTCTGTAATGACCTGTTCCTTGCCAAATCCAAAGGTCATTACTCCATCCTCATCCTCCTCGACCTATCCGCTGCTTTTGACAGTCAATCATAATTTACTTCTTGCTGCACTATCCTCATTTGGGTTCCAGGGCTCTGTCCTCTCCTGGTTCTCCTCTTATCTCTCCCACCGTACCTTCAGAATACATTCTCATGGATCTTCCTCCACCCCCATCCCACTCTCTGTTGGAGTTCATCAAGGATCTGTCCTTGGACCCCTTCTTTTTTCAATCTACACCTTTTCCCTGGGCTCGCTGATCTCATCTCATGGTTTCCAATACCATCTTTATGCTGACGACACCCAGCTTTACCTCTCCACACCAGTCATCACTGCGGTAACCCAGGCCAAAGTAGCAGCCTGCTTATCCGACATTGCTGCCTGGATGTCCAACCGCCACCTGAAACTGAACATGGCCAAGACCGAGCTCATTGTCTTTCCACCCAAACCCACTTCTCCTCTCCCTCCACTCTCTATTTCAGTTGACAACACCCTCATCCTCCCCGTCTCATCTGCCCGCAACCTCGGAGTCATCTTCAACCCATATCCAGCAGACAGCCAAGACCTGTCGCTTCTTTCTCTATAACATCAGTAAGACTCCCCCCTTCCTCTCTGAGCACACCACCCGAACTCTCATCCACTCTCTCATCACCTCTCGCCTTGACTACTGCAACCTACTCCTCACTGGCCTCCCACTTAACCATCTATCCCCCCTTCAATCCGTTCAGAACTCTGCTGCCCGTCTTATCTTCCGCCTAAGCCGAAATACTCATATCACCCCTCTCCTCAAGGCACTTCACTGGCTTCCGATCAGGTACCGCATACAGTTCAAGCTTCTCCTACTAACCTACAAATGCACTCAATCTGCAGCCCCTCATTACCTCTCTACACTCATCTCCCCTTATGCTCCTACCCGTAACCTTTGCTCACAGGACAAATCCCTCTTCTCAGTACCCTTCTCCACCACCGCCAACTCCAGGCTCCGCCCTTTCTGCCTCGCCTCACCCTATGCTTGGAATAAACTCCCTGAGCCCATACGCCAAGCCCCCTCCCGACCCATCTTCAAATCCTTGCTCAAAGCCCACCTCTTCAATGTCGCTTTCGGCACCTAACCATTGTACCTCTATCCAGGAAATCTAGACTGCCCCCAATTTGATTGACTGCACTTTTTTTGTCCGTTAGATTGTAAGCTCCTTTGAGCAGGGACTGTCCTTCTTTGTTAGATTGTACTGCGCTGCGTAACTCTGGTAGCGCTTTAGAAATGTTATTAGTAGTAGTAGTAGTAGTAGAAAGACCATAAATGATTTACAAACCACAGTATTCACAGAAGAAACTGTTTTTGAACAACTTGCAAAACTAAAAATGGATAAAGCCATGGATCTGAATGAGATAGATACATCCTAGGATACTGAGAGCGCTCAGAGAGGTTCTGGCGAGTCCTCTGAAGATCCTTGGAGACAGGGTAGGTTCCAGAAGATTGGAAGAGGGCTGATGTGGTCCCTCTTCACAAAAGCTGTAATAGAAAGGAGGTAGAAAAATACTGGCCAGGTAAGCCTTACCTCAAAAGTAACAGAGATGCTGTTGAAGTAAAGAGTAGTTAACTTTCTAGAATCAAAATGGATTGCAAGATCCAAGGCAACATAGTTTTACCATAAGAAGATTGAGCCGAATGGAATTGATTGATTTCTTTGACTGGGTAATCAGAGAACTAGCTCAAGGAAACGCACTGGATATGGTCTACTTAGATTTCAGCAAAGCCTTTAATACTGTTCCTCATAGGAGTGGCCTGGGAATGGTGAACTAGTTCAGAAATTGGTTGACTGATGACAGAGGGTGGTGGTAAATGGAAATCATTTAGAAGAAAGAAAGGGGAGTAGTGGAGTGCCTCAGGGATCAGAGAGATCTGAGAGATATTTTTGAAGAGTTAGAAGGAAAGTTTGCCATTTTGTGGATGACACAAAGATATGCAACAGAATAGATACCCCAGAAGGAGTACACAACATGAGAAATTATCTCCAAAAATTAAGTGTGGCCTGAAGCTTGGCAGTTAAACTTTCATGCAATGAAATACAGAGTGATGCGTTTTGGGTGCAGAAATCCAAAAGCACTGTATACGATAGGAGAGAGATTGATGTGCAGGGACCAGGAGAAGGATGTCAAGACTGTTATGATTTGTTGATTGGACTGTAAAGAAACAAACAGTCTGGAAAGCCATTAGAAAGAGATTGTGCACAGTGGTGAATAAAGCAATCAGGCTGATATTCAAAGCAATCAAGCCAGCCGCTTGATCATCAGTACTTAGGTATGAACATTTAAACCAGATTTTGCTTGGCATAAATGCTCGTTCCTAAAGGTAGGCACTCAGGGCCATTGTTCTGCTCTTCTCAGCCCTGTGGCCCATCTCATTATAATATGTAGCCAGGATTTCATTCTTTAGACAAGCTGAAACAACTAGCTAGTGTATTAGCTCCTGGTCTCAAGGACTCTATTACTCAATGCAGCAGCCCTTTCTCAAGGTCTGTCCCTCATCTTCCAGTGCTGTCTACTGTCCTCATGCCAGTCTTCTTTTTTTTTTGGGGGGGGGGGGGGGTGGAACTCAGTAGCACCCCAATCACAGGGTGTAGAAACTTGTCTCTCCTTTGCATCTCTTATACAGCCCTCTCAGAAAGATATAACAGTTCACTTTCAGGGTCTTCTTTTTGCACTTCCATGGCCCAGCACTTCAAGTTGAACTCTGCAAATTGAGCCAGCCATCTTTGTATTACAGCAGATACTTTGGTCGTACCTTAAGGGGTTGTGATCAGTATTTACGATGAATTTCTTGTACATCAGATAGACTCTAAATTTTTTCCTGATAGCCCACTTCAGAGCCAGAATTTCTAAGCTGAATGGACTGTAATTCTTGTTGTTCCTTTCACTCTTATACAATCTTCAACTGACATAGGCAATTACTTTCTCTTGACCTTCCTGTTCCTGGGTCAGGATTGCCCCTAACCAGCACAACTGGCATCTGTGGTTAAGATGAAGGGTTTGCTGAAGTCTGGCATGTTAGTATTGGTGGGGACATCTGCTTCTCTTTCAGTGATTCAAAGGCCTGTTAATATTTCTGTTTATACATATAGAAGCCACGCAAAGACTGGCATGACATCCATATGATGATTGTCATAAGCCATTTATTGAAAGAGAATTCAGAAACAAGAAATCAATTTATCTAGATTCAGATTTGGAAAGAAGAAATCAATGTATCTAGATTCAATTGTGGTTGATATAAAAGTTTTCACCAGTACATGCATGCACTAGCATGGGAAGTAAATAAATATACAAATATATATGAAAATGTGAATTTTCTATGATGTAAAGACATAAAGAGGCAGATCAAAAGAGACTGCCATTCGCTGCCCTTCAGCCCGGCATCAGCTTTTCCCTTCCCTACCCCTCATCCATCACCATAGCCCAGCATCAGCCCTTCCCTTCTCTACCCCCCATCTATCCCCATAGTCTGGTATCAGGTTTTCCCTTCCCCCACCATCCATCCCATATCTAGGTATCCGCCCTAACCTACTCCCCACCCCTTCCTGTAGCCTAGTGTCAGCCCTGTCCTACCCCCTACCAATCCCCCCATGGGCTGGCATCTCCTCCCCCCACCATGAAGTACACCAGCATTAAATATAAGACTTTTTGTTTAATGTCCTGGGCACTGCAGAGCCCACCACCACCCAGAAACCCGCCTACATTAAATTTAAAACTTTTTTTATTTTTTAACCCGAGCACTGCACCCAAACCCCATCAAGGCACCAACATGATAAATATACAACCTTTTAAAAAAATTTTAACCTGGGCACTATAAAAATGTATTGATTAAATATACTTTTTTTTTACCTAGGCAGTGAAGAGCACCCCCCCACCCAGAAGCCCATCACCAGCCAGCACTACACTGTACACGACGTTAAAATTAAAAATATATATATTTATTTTACCTGCGCTGAGCAGCTGGGCTTCGGTTGTGGTGGAAGATGGTGGTACAGACTCAGAGAGCACTCACTGTGTTCCACTCCATGTGTGCTGTGGTGGGGCCATGGGGGAGTGCTGAGGTCTGGGTGGGATCAACCAAAAAAGGCAGATCTTGATCCAGCAGGGCAGAGGGGAGGAACCGCGACACTGATGGCAGCCGGTACAGTTTCCCTTCCCATGCAGTACTGCGGTGTCATCATGAGCACAGGGGGGTGGAGCAAGTCAAAGCAGCAATGCAGAGTTCAGAGACTCCGGAGTGAAACCGGACATGGAGTGAATAGTGGCACCGGTGTGCAGCACTACAATGGCCTATGACTTCAGGATCAGGACCTGGCCCACACACAAAAAAAATTTAGGCAGGGAAGAGGAGGACCGAAGAGCTGCCTGCTGCCTTGGTGGGCCTGAGCTGAGAGCCCACCCGTAGCTATGCCCCTGGTTGCTGCACTTACAGCACTTGATGGATTACGAAACGGGGCACCTCGTAGAGCGGCAGTTTAACAGAATGACGCCACAGCTAAGTGATATAGGAGATATATAACATTTTTCTCATTTTTGAGTAGTGATTATTTTTTTAGAATTGGGCATGCTAAGGTCCACACATTATATTGTTTTATGGGCCTGTACACAATTCTGAGGTTTGAACAAGCTGAAGATATATTATGTTCACAATAGAAGTCACGGGGATGTGTGAACGCAGTCACCATTGTTAGAGAAAGTAGCTGTTAGCTCTGTTCTGCCTATGTGACGCATTTCTTATGTGCCTGGTGCCATATTGAGTGATTTCTTAATTCAAATGACAAATTTTGTACTTTGTGTTACTTAGATATATGTCTATAAAGCAATATAATTCTTACTGGAGAGTTCTTTTGGTGGATCTTATAATTATTCTCTCCTTGCAGATGTATTGTTTTCAAAATGCTAGCCAGAATCTGGCAGCGGCCCAAGGGCTCACCTTCCTTGGGTCTGTGACACCTAACGCAGCAGTGGGCCAGGGTGGAGGTGTGGCCATCTGTGACAGCTACTGCATTGGCCTTTACTGTGTTTGAGCTGTCCCAACTACCAATAGTGCATCTGTTCTGCCCCCATATACAAGCATTGCCCTTCTCCAAGCCAGAATCCTGAATCTCCAACTCATACCCACCCCCTAATCCAACACCCCAACCCCTCCTTATAAATTCAGGGCCCTCTCAGCCCCTGGCAATAGACCTTTGGACTCACCAATTCAACCTTGCCCCACTCTCCCCCCTTCCCCAGCTGCTCACAAACCCTGCCCCCCACCCCCCACTGCTCAGGAACATGCTTCTCCTTCCCTACACTCCCACCAGCCCTCAAACCCTGGGTCTGCTGAGTTTGTGAAGATACTTACCTGCAGCAGGTATTGTCCGAGGACAGCAGGCTTCACATACTCACAAGTGGGTAGACGATCCTGCGTCGCATGGGTCGGTAGAATACCAAAGAGAAAAAAAACGAGAGCCTTTGGGGTGTGAGCCTTCCCACCTGCAGCACGACTACGCCTCTCAGTTTAATCCAAAAGCAAAAAACAAAGTAAAAATTGAAGACAAAACAACTCCAAGGGGAGGTGGGTGGGCTTATGAGACTGTGAAGCCTGCTGTCCTTGGAGAATACCTGCTACAGGTAAGTATCTTCGCTTTTTCTGAGGACAAGCAGGCTTACATTCTTACAAGTGGGGAATTCATAATATTCAGGCTTACCCAAAACAACAAACAGTGGTCAATTGGGCCGCGCAATGGCGAGGACTTAATGCAGATTAACCTGAAACTATATACAACTAGATGAGGGTGCAGCCTGGAACAGAACAAAACGGGCCTAGGAGGGTGGAATTGGATTCTAGACCCCTGTAGGGGATTATATATATGTTTTTGTAAGAGGCCAATTTCCTACCTATGTACTCGCTTATGTCTAGGGGGCGTGGCCTCTGCCCAACATTAGCTGCATGGAAAATAACGGACAGACCAATGGAATATATTAGTTTATTTATACAGCGTTATATACAAAAATATAGAAAACTCTTATCAGCTTATAGCATTAGCAATTCCTGATTGCATGCACAATGGTACCAAAAATATAGAATAACTATGATTATCCTATTGGCTAAATCTGTAATGACAGATAAACACAATACCAAGATCTTAATGATTACCACACAAATCTTATACTAGGCTAACAGCAACTAAAGATCATAAATCCTGACGTCACACATCTGATGGGTCCGAGCCCAGACTAATTACCTAACCCAGCCTGAAGGAAGTAACTATGATCTCACCGTCCCGGTTTCCAGATCAGATTCCTTCCAATGCCTCAGCCGAAGGTCTCAGCGAGGTCACACAAGCTCAGGTGATGCACTTGTCTTGATCAGCCACAGATGATACAGACGCAGTATAGATCCTTTAGACAGCTGTAACCTGGGGAAAAGCTTTGCCAGGTATTATCAGTAAGTCTCTTAGGAAAATCAGGTGCTTGCAGATATGCAAGTGTTCTCCTCTTCTGTTCTTCTTCTTAGTTCTTCTCTCTTCTCTCTCCTCTCTGGAACTAGTCTCTTTCTGTTCCCGCTTCTCAGATCCATCAGTTTTCAGGGAGCCAATCAGAAATAATCCCCTCATGTACTCCCAACATCTGTATGAAGCCTCCTTTGTCCGTCTTATCTCGTAAGCTCTCTCCCTGGGACAGGCATTCTCCCCCGATGCAGAGTGACCTTGGAGGTGGTGCAGGCTTCAGTAAATCTCTTACAAGCTGAAATGCTGCCTTCTGCACAGTGGGTAGCCAGACATATAGGTGAAAGGTTGCAGCGTCCATTTTGTCTGTAAAGGTGCTCTCATATGCACACAGGGTGGGTGAGATCACAGCAAATACTCCTACAGATTCCCCCCCTTGGAGATGGAAATTACTACAAAGGAGTAAAGGCCTTCTCCAACCTAACTACAAAAATAAGCCAGACAGTTCAGTCAGGATTCAGGTACAAACTTCATGGTCAAAACTACAAAAGTTTCAAAGTAAATCTTAACTAATGCAAACTAACACTCTTCAAAACAGTTCAATTAAGCAAAATAATGTTCACAAGGAAATCACAAATGCTAATACAGCAAAATACTGAATAATAGAACCCGCATGTGCAGTTAGGCAAAAAGTCTTAACACATGAAATTAATCAAACAAATCATGAACCATAATCACATAGATCATGAAAATCACATCATGCAAAGCAAAGCATATTAGTACATAAAAGTGAAAACGGAATAAATTGTTGGCAAAACTCTGGTTAGAGGTAATTACATAAAGTCTTGCAATCTCATTGCCGTAGGTGACAAAGTGTTTACGCGATAGCGTAAATGACGAAGGTCTCTCCAAAACACTACAGCACACAGGAGCATGATGACCCACGAGATGGTCAAAAGTGGGATGACAACGTGAGTGGACATGTGGAACTGGATGACATCAGATGAACGACGTTTGTAATCTGCAACCTCGAGAGTCTCATGGTCAATAGATAATTCAACAGTGTGAGAGTCTTTGGACTGTAAAAATGGTATAAGGTCCATAGCAAAGTCAATAGGATGTCCACGAAATACATCAAGCACTTCCAATTCAGAAACAACCGGGTCTGTGTCAAGATAAAACAGGGAAACTCCTCCGACATGGGCAACAGCATACTTGGGTACAGCGATCACACACACATTGCAAGGAAGAGTGTAACGGTTGATTACATCATGCTTCTGAAAGGTGACAGTAAGTTCAGTACTAGGTGTGCTAACTAACCATACCGTATCCAGTACAGCTACAGTGGTATCAGAAAAATCGTCATATTTTGATACAGTGACCTTACACTTCTCTTGGACATTCTCTGTGGACAATCCACAAAGAGCTTCTGTTGTGTCTTTCAGGAAAGGTTTACCAGGGCATAGCCAATTAACATCTTTAGTTTTGTGGCAAAGGTCTAAGTTAGGGACCAAATAATGTTGCGGAGCATCCTGTTGGTAAGCAACATACTTAGGTGTATCAACATTAAGGTACAAATTCTCATGCCAGGTACCTACATTTACAACTTGTTTAAGCTGGTATACATTCTCAGGCATAATAAATGGCAAATTAAGGATGAAGGCAATTTCCATACGCTCCATATCCAAATAAAGGGGAAGGGCAGTACCTAAATGAAATGCAATTTGAATTTGAACCGGTTCAATAGACAAACGGGTAACTTTGGCAAAGGCATCTTTAACAACCTCAGATGGTATTAGGTACGTAGGTATCTGTCCCTGCATTAGCTTACTAACACTAGTATCTACTTCCCTAAATAAATCCTGAATAAGGTCCTTAACAGGTTGTATAAACACACGGTCTTCATTCATGGTACCTTTAATTGTCAACAAATCAGCTGTGTTAGCACTAATTTTATGTGTATGTAAATTCACAAGAGTGACCGTATCAGCAATAGTTTTACCCTGGGCAACAAGTTGGCTCTGTTGGACTACCAACTTGGTCTCAATGGCTTTCAAGTCTGCTTGGATGGCATGTATATTGGCCTGCAGCTTTTGGACAGAAACTACGTTGGCAACAGACATGGAAATACCAAAAAGTGAACCAATGGCAGAAAAAATCAAACCACCGGCCATACCAAGAAAACGCTTAGATCTGGACCTGGAATTATAAGGTTGCATAGGTTGTACCATGACTTTGTCCAGTTGATGCAAAATGTTCTTCACTTGTGCACGGGCATTTTGCATATAATTGTGAAACCAGGCATGGGTAGCAGCAGGCAGAGATAAGTTACTCATATTGAAATGTTTCAGTAGTACATGCATTGGGTCAAGGGACACAACTACTTTCTGTGGAACAATCTGGGACTGGGTAATCAGGAAGCCAGGGGTATCTTGCAGAACAACTCCAGACATGGGACCAGGTTCGATCATCTTGGACCACGATCCCAGCAGCACGGAGATCAGGAACACGATCATCAGGGTTCTTTTCTGCATCTGCAAGGTACAAAGAAAACAGACTATGCTGTTGGGGTGTTAGTACAGTTCGTTTCATCAACACATACGTCTGGAATCAAATGACTGGGATGACGTGGTCTCAACTGATTGATGTGGACCCATTTAAGGGTGTCTTCACCGTTAGTATTTTTCTTGAGGCAAATTTGGTAAGCCACAGGGGAAGCTTTTTCCACTATTGGGAATGGACCACGCCAACTAGGCAGAAACTTCCTTTCTTTAACCTTGTTTCTGGCAAAATTGAAGTAGAATACCTTGTCGCCAATTTGGTATTCTTTAGAGGTAGTCCCTTGATCATAATAGGCTTTTCTACCTCTAGCGCTACTTTCCAAGTTTTTCTGAGCAAAGGCAAAGGCACTTTGCAAATGCTTACGCAAATGGGTGACATATTCATGAGTGGAGGTAGCACTGGACAAGTTCACATCATTAGTCCTGTACAACAAATGAATTGGTAATGTCATTTCCCTACCTGTCATCATCTCTGTGTGAGTAGTACAAGCATCAGCCTGTTCCACTTGCTCTTTCACCATAGCATCAAACTCGGAGAAAGGTTGGTTGGATGAAATTTCCACCTGTTCTTCAATGTCCTCCTGCAAGGTTGAGGTTTCCACAGAATTCACCCGTCGAGGCTTCTGAGGTACAGACATTTCCCTGGACAGAAACAAGAAGTCATCTTCCACCTGTACCTGAGCACACGTCGCATCATAGGGCCAAACAAACTCGAGAGATATGAGGCCCCTGGGAGAGGTAAACCAACTGTCAGTCTCCCCCCCCTGGCAGGTGTCCCAAGAAGAAGGCAGCCTGCCAAGGATAGGCAAACTTACCTCGACATCATGGAAGGACTGGCCCACCAGAAAGCCAAAAGAATCTCCAGCAGATAGCTCAACTTCAGCAGACTGTGGATTGGTGACCAACAGGTATAAGGTGGTACCGGTGATCTCCAAACATGGCAGAACACCAATTGCCAATCCAAGGTCTCGAAAGTGGGCATGTGGGTTAAAGAACACTACATCATCCAGCAGACGTTGTCCTTGGGCGAGGCGAAGCTTGAGGGAAAAATCCCGTACTCTACCTGGAATGGTTACATCCTTGTCACAGACTACCTCACAGACCTGGGGAATGGTCTGTCCAGACTTCAAACAAACAGCCGTAGGTTCAAGTTCCACTGGGTTGTTCTGCATTCTACTCCACAGGACAAGATTCACCAGGTCCACATAAACTCCCAGTCGTACAAGGCAATCTGACCCCAAACATAAGGGTTCTCTCAAGCCCCGGACAATAGAGAAGTGGTGAGTGAATGTCTTCTTTCCCACAGTCAAGGGAAGGCCACATATTCCGTCAAGCGGCTTGGAGCCTTGTCCCGGTACCTGTACCGAAGTAGAGGAACATCTGCTGGAGGGAAGTTGTACAGACTTACGAATTTGGCTGTACAACGAGTCACTGATGTAGGAGAGATCACTAGTGAACAGTAAAGTAGCTTGAAGCAATTGGGTGTTAGCCACTTGAACTGGTATGGTGAATTCATCACCTTTCCGGGTGATGACAGTCACCTTGCAAGGATGAGCAAAATCAGGAGCAGAGATAGGAGATGAGATTTCAAGTGATACGGGAGACACAGTATCTGTTAAGTCATCCGTCTTGGCTGAGTCCTGTGAAACAATCTCTAGTTGGTCCGCTTGTTGCACCAGCTCTTCATGCTTCTGACCCCCTTTTGGTGCATCTGTCAAAGGAGGCTCCCGCATGGGCGGATCCGCGGAACACCGGAGATCAGTCCGCAGGGGAGTGTCCTGTAGCTCCACAGAGTTGGCATCACTGACTGTACGCCAGTATCTCCCTCGCACATATTTAAGGGGTCGAGTGACTTTAGACCAGATCGTTTCCTCGTCATAATCCAAAACAGGCCGAAATCTCTTCAAAAGGTCATTTCCAATCAGAAATTCTTCACCCTCACTGGTAGTGATGATGGCTGGGTGCCTGACGGTCATCTGTCCAAGCTGTAAAGATAGCCAAACCTGTCCCACAGTTCCAATATTTTGATTGCCATAGGCCACCAGTGACAAGTCGCACGGTGTGACATGCAGCACATCCTGACCCCCCCCTAGAGATGCCTCTAGTTTCTGAAACAGGCCCTGGGTGACCAAAGTCACCTCTGAGGCTGTATCCAGGAGACCTTCACAGGAAAGTACTTGTTGAATTAACAACTCCACGGTATATCTGTAACCTTTAGATATAAGCTTACCTAGAAAATACCTGACTTCCTGGGATGGGTCCTTTGAAAGAGGCCCTTCCGGGTTCGAGGGCTGAGACGCAGCATGGTTCACGGGGGACTCCTCACTGATGGGCGACAACGCATCCACGTGGACAGTGGGGACGCTTGCGGTAACAGGTTTGGTGGACACGTCTAGTCATGCTTGTTCTTCTTCCGAAGAGGATGGCTGTTCCACCTCAACAGATTTAACACTAAGCCCCGGAGGGGTCGGCGGTCTAGAAGACTGGTCCTTCTGCTTCTGGAATTTGACCTTCTTATGAGATGGAGGTGTCTTAGGTACATTGCTAGACTCCGCGATTGAACATCTTGCCATCAATTGGTCCAGCTGAGCTTGCATAGCGCGGATCTTCTCTGCATTCCACTTCTTTTGATTAAACCGCTTCTTTTTAGGGTGTTGCTGTCCCTCCTGTGCAATAGGGGGCGCTGCATCCCGCGGCAGGGCCTGAAAGCCCGGCGGCGTAGTTGGTCTCGGCGCTTTGTTTTCCAGAGAAAGCGTGGAAGTGACCGCACAAACAGCGGGTGGTATCACCCTGTTGCGACTCTTGGATGCCGGTTTAGGAGTCTCTGCGATTGGCTTGGCGCGGCAGATTTCAAAAATTCCTTCAGCCTGCTTTAGAAGGCTGGAATAGGGTTCTGCGTTTTTTCCTGCCAATGGAATCTTTATCGGATCAGGCAGACCCTGTATAAAAAGTTCCCTGAAATCACCAAATTCAAGATCTTTAGAGTCAGGCGGGACCCCCCCTTGGTAAAATGCACGCTTCAAGCGATGGGCCCACTCCCGCGGACTCTCCTCCGGCTTACAACTAATAGTATACGCTGCACGCTTAGCTTCCAGAGAGTTGGCAAAGAGACCGTAGCGCTTCGCTAAGGCTTGCTCCACTGACCGTAAATCAGGGTTATCGGACATGATCAAATCTAGAACTTCATGGCACTCGGTACTAAAGGTCCATTTGAGGAGGGCTCTGATATCATTCTCAGAAGAGACGTGCATGGTTTGCAGGAGTTCATGTACTGCCTTAAGATGGGTTTCTATGGATACCAAGGCAGACTCTTTAAAAGGCGCTATTACGGTGCGTAGCATCTTTATAACATATGCCTGCCTCTCCATAGACATTCCTTTCTTGGGTTCCGGCTTGACATGCCGCTGATCACTACCAGGTGTAGAGAACCTCGGGGCAGGTGCGTTGCTAAAACTGGGTGGATCTGCCGAAGGCTGAGGCCCTGAGCTAGGCACCTGTCCAAGTGAGCTGATGATTTCAGCCGGCAGTCCCTGGGCCCGTGCCCCCAATGGGTGTGGCACTGTCTCGGGTCTGCTGCTTCGTTCACCAGCCACTATGGGGCTGAATTGTACAGAGGGGCGGGAAAGAGCCGGAGCCATGCCCCCAGTGGGTGTGTTTAACTCGGGTCTCTCCCGGCTCACGTAACGGTTCATTTCGGGAGCTGGGCTTGGGTGACCCACAGCAAAACTGTCGGGGAATTCTAAGGTATACGGTACTTCTTCCTGCGCCATGTGCGTAAGCTCTTGCTGCATCGTGGAAATCTTTACAGTGCACTCATCTAATGCTTTAGACAATGAATCTCTGTCCTTCACTGTACATTCTAATTGTAGTGAGACTGTGTCCTGCTTTTCTTTTAACACCGCCAACTCTAGCCTGGCTGCGTGCCAATCTTGAAACACAGACATAGATTGTTCTTGAGTGGCCACTAGCTCCCTGCGCAACTCACTCTGAACACCTTCTGAGACCTGTTTTAGCTCCCGATTTAATGTCCGCAACTTATCTGTTTCCCCAATCTGGTTGTGTAATGCACCCGTCACCCGAGAAAATTTCTCTTGCACCGCATCAAAAGACTCGAGGTACTGGGCAATTTCTTGCTTTAATGTGTAATTAAGTGCTTCACAATCAGTTAGGTCACACTGCAAAGTTTTACACTTATCATACAGTGTCTGGCACTCCGTACAAATCTCTTCAGAGGAGTCAGGTGGGGCGGGGCTTACATTGGTCCCTGCTAAAGCAGATCTGGCAGTGTCTAAATCAACTCGTAATGCAGCTAACTCACTGTCTCGCTCCTGGACAGTTTCCCTAGTCTGGGACAAATCTAACTGCAACTCCGCTATGCGATCTGTTAGAGGTACAGATATCTGTCTTATCTCATTCATCAAAGAGTCCTTGACTGCCAAAAGAGACACGCCCAATTCACAAAGCATCCATTGTGACAAATGCTGTTTCTCTTTTATAATTGTATTTAAAACCGTAGCATATGCTTCTGAGCTATTCGGTGACCTGCTACCAAATAAAGCACGTACAGACTCTACAGTAGGAGGAGTTGGTTTAGACTTGCTCTGAGAGAGTGGCAGTAGTATTTTAAGCACGCCCCTCTCCTGTTCACTCAGAAGAATTTCAGGCAATGTGCCAACAGTGCCGGTCGCCATTTTAAAGACTAAACACACCCTGCTTTCCTTCCTTAGAGAGTTAGATAAACAGTTTTTCTTTCTTTGGAGCTCAGAGTAATAAATCTGTCAACCAATTGCAGCAATAAAACACAGCTGTATAAACAAAAGTCTGCCGTCAGCTAGGGCGGAACTGCAGTTCGTGCAGAGAGAAACAGAAAGTCAAACCAGCTTTCTGAAAACACTCAGAAAAAGTTTTAAATTCTGCTGGTCCTGCACTACCGTCCCGGACGAGCCCCCAATTTGTAGGGGATTATATATATGTTTTTGTAAGAGGCCAATTTCCTACCTATGTACTCGCTTATGTCTAGGGGGCGTGGCCTCTGCCCAACATTAGCTGCATGGAAAATAACGGACAGACCAATGGAATATATTAGTTTATTTATACAGCGTTATATACAAAAATATAGAAAACTCTTATCAGCTTATAGCATTAGCAATTCCTGATTGCATGCACAATGGTACCAAAAATATAGAATAACTATGATTATCCTATTGGCTAAATCTGTAATGACAGATAAACACAATACCAAGATCTTAATGATTACCACACAAATCTTATACTAGGCTAACAGCAACTAAAGATCATAAATCCTGACGTCACACATCTGATGGGTCCGAGCCCAGACTAATTACCTAACCCAGCCTGAAGGAAGTAAACTATGATCTCACCGTCCCGGTTTCCAGATCAGATTCCTTCCAATGCCTCAGCCGAAGGTCTCAGCGAGGTCACACAAGCTCAGGTGATGCACTTGTCTTGATCAGCCACAGATGATACAGACGCAGTATAGATCCTTTAGACAGCTGTAACCTGGGGAAAAGCTTTGCCAGGTATTATCAGTAAGTCTCTTAGGAAAATCAGGTGCTTGCAGATATGCAAGTGTTCTCCTCTTCTGTTCTTCTTCTTAGTTCTTCTCTCTTCTCTCTCCTCTCTGGAACTAGTCTCTTTCTGTTCCCGCTTCTCAGATCCATCAGTTTTCAGGGAGCCAATCAGAAATAATCCCCTCATGTACTCCCAACATCTGTATGAAGCCTCCTTTGTCCGTCTTATCTCGTAAGCTCTCTCCCTGGGACAGGCATTCTCCCCCGATGCAGAGTGACCTTGGAGGTGGTGCAGGCTTCAGTAAATCTCTTACAAGCTGAAATGCTGCCTTCTGCACAGTGGGTAGCCAGACATATAGGTGAAAGGTTGCAGCGTCCATTTTGTCTGTAAAGGTGCTCTCATATGCACACAGGGTGGGTGAGATCACAGCAAATACTCCTACACCCCAAACAGATTCTGCAACACTGACTGCCTAAACTGATGTCGCATCGGGTATCCTGCTCAAGGCAGTAGTGAGATGTGAATGTATGTATTGAAGACCACGTCACAGCTTTGCAAATCTCTTAAATGGAGGCTGACTTCAAATGGGCTACCGACGCAGCCGTGGCTCTAACATTATGAGCCATGACATGACCCTCTAAAGCCAGCCCTACACAGGCATAAGCAAAGGAAATGCAATCTGCTAACCAATTGGAAATGGTGTGTTTACGGATAGCGACTCCCCTCTGGTTGGGATCAAAAGAAACAAACAACTGGGCGGACTGTCTGAAGGGCTTCGTCCGCCCCATGTAAAAGGCCAACGCTCTCTTGCAATCCAAGATGTGCAAGCTGCTTTTGCCAGGATGGGCGTGAGGACGGGGAAAGAATGTTGGCAAGACAATTGACTGGTTCAACTCCAACACCACCTTTGGCAGGAACTTAGGGTGCGTGTGGAGGACTACTCTGTTGTGATGAAACTTAGTATAAGGGGAATCTACTACTAAGGTCTGAAGCTCACTGACCCTATGAGCTGAAGTAACAGCCACCAAGAAAACGACCTACCAGGTCAAGTACTTCAGATGGCAGGAATTCAGTGGCTCAAAAGGAGCTTTCATCAGCTGGGTGAGAACAACTTTGAGATCCCATGACACTGGTGGAGGTTTGATAGGAGGATTTGATAAAAGCAAACCTCTCATGAAGCGAACAACTAAAAGCTGTCCAGGGATAGGCTTACCATCTACATGGGTCAATTTGACAAAATACAGAGTTGCAATTGCCTGGACCGGATGGCATACATCACAGAGTACTGATAGAATTGAAAAATGAACTTGCAGAGCTATTATTAGTACTATGTAACTTATCTTTAAAATCCAGCATCATACCAGAAGATTAGAGAGTGGCCAATACAATGCTAACTTTTAAAAAGGGCTCAAAAGGTCATCTGGGAAATTATAGACCAGTGAGCCTAATGTTGGGGCCAGTCACAATGGTAGAGACCACTATAAAGAACAAAATTGCAGAGCATATACATAAGCATGGATTAATGAGCCAAAGCCAACATGGATTTAGTCAAGGTAAATTTTGCCTCACCAATCTATAACGTTTCTTTGAAGAGGTGAATAAACATGTGGCTAAAGGTGAGCCAGTCAATATTGTGCATCTTGATTTTCAAAAAGCATTTGACAAAGTACCTCATGAAAGACTCCTGAGAAAGTGGATACTGTGCCGTTTACGGAATAAAGAGTTTACAAACAGCTTGAGAATCTGAAGTTGGACAAAGCTATGGGGCCGGATGGGATACATCCCAGGATACTGGCGGGACCTCTTAAAGATTTATTTAATAGATCTTTAGAGAAGGGAAAGGTTCCACGGGATTGGAGATGAGTGGATGTGTTCCCTCTTCACAAAAGTGGAGACAGGGAAGAAGTGGAAAACTACAGACCAGTAAGTCTCACGTCAGTGGTAGGAAAAATAATGGAGTCGCTACTGAAAGAAAGGATAGTTAGCTTTTCAGAAGCCAATGGGTTACAGGATCCGAGGCAACATGGCTTTACCAAAGGAAAATCCTGCCAAATGAATCTTATTGACTTCTTTGACTGGGTGACAAAAGAACTGGATGAAGGACATTTGCTAGATGTAATCTACTTGGATTTCAGCAAATCCTTTGATACAGTCCCCCACAGAAGACTTGTGAATAAGCTGAAAGGGTTGAACTTAGGACCGAAAGTGGTGAAACTGGATAGGAAACTGGTTGACTGACAGGTGGCAGAGGGTGGTGGTAAATTAAATGTTTCTCAGGGGTCAGTGCTGGGGCCTATTCTGTTTAATATATTTATGGGAGATATTGCTGAAGGGTTGGATGGAAAGGTTTGCCTTTTTGCGGATGACACAAAAATAGCCAATACAGTGGGTACCCTGGAGGGAGTAGAAACAATGAGAAGGGATCTACGGACGTTAGAAGAATGATCGAGGGTCTGGCAGTTAAAATTTAATCATCTACTTTAATAGGGGTACATAAATTGTATTAGAGTACAATATCCACACTCTAAAATACCTCTGTACTCGTTATATTCTTATCACAAAGACATTTTAATCATCATTATTACATATGCATATATACATCTTAACCTATCCTGATATCTAAGGAACTCACTCATCCAAGCCTTTCATATCACTAACAAGCCCCCACACACACACACACGCTCTATGCACACTATATTTTTCTTTACCACAATATATTCGATATATCTGAACAATTACAGACATATAAATTATTTGCTTCCACTTAGGACAGTTTCTCAGGATCAAAATTAGTCCCTTTGGGATACCATCCAGCTTATAATCGAACGAGAAAAACTCCCAAGTTCCGACCTAAATCGGGAGATGGGCGTTTTTCTCACAAAAACAAATAAAGCGGTATAATCGAAAGCCGAACTTTGGACGCTTTCAACTGCACTCCGTCGCGGATGCGGACAAAGTTGACGGGGGCGTGTCGGAGGCGTGGTGAAGGCGGAACTGGGGCGTGGTTATCACCCGAACAGAGATGGGCGCCTTTCGCCGATAATGGATGCGTTTGTAGCTAGAATTTAGGGCACTTTTCCTGGACCCTGTTTTTTCACGAATAAGGCCCCAAAAAGTGCCCTAAATGACCAGATTACCCCCAGAGGGAATCGGGGATGACCTCCCCTGACTCCCCCAGTGGTCACTAACCCCCTCCCACCACAAAAAAATGATGTTTCACAACTTTTTATTTTCACCCTCAAATGTCATACCCTCCTCCCAAGCAGCAGTATGCAGGTCCCTGGAGCAGTTGTTAGGGGGTGCAGTGGACGTCAGGCAGGTGGACCCAGGCCCATCCCCCCCTACCTGTTACAATTGTGCTGCTTAATGCTTAGTCGTCCAACCCCCCCAAACCCACTGTACCCACATGTAGGTGCCCCCCTTCACCTCTTAGGGCTATAGTAATGGTGTAGACTTGTGGGCAGTGGGTTTTGAGGGGGATTTGGGGGGCTCAACACCCAAGGGAAGGGTGCTATGCACCTGGGAGCTCTTTTACCTTTTTTTTTGTTTTTGTAAAAGTGCCCCCTAGGGTGCCCGGTTGGTGTCCTGGCATGTGAGGGGGACCAGTGCACTATGAATCCTGGCCCCTCCCACGAACAAATGCCTTGGATTTATTCGTTTTTGAGCTGGGCGATTTCATTTTCCATTATCGGTGAAAAGCAAAAACGCCCAGCTCACACCTTGGCGAATAAAACATGGGCGTCTATTTTTTTTTTGAAAATACGGTTCACTCCGCCCCTTCACGGACCCGTTCTCGGAGATAAACGCCCATGGAGATAGGCGTTTCTGTTCGATTATGCCCCTCCATGTCCCCTATGTTATGCTTCCTCTATACCACAATTTTTGCAAGCAAAAAGCTTTCCAAAAGGAATCCACTGTTGTAAACAATCAAAGTGGGTTAGCTCGATAGCAAAGCGCAGCTTGAAGAGAGCTTCCGTAGGATATCACCCAACACTCAGCAGCTGATTTCGCTTTGGCTCCTCAATGCGAGACCGCATTTCGTGTTGCCCTTCATCAGGAGGAGCAACTCCCAAGACCTGTAACAAAAGATCATTCGCATACTATTTCACCCTATAAATTCATATTCACCATATCTCTCATATCTACATTATCTAGTATTTTTCATACTTTATGGCTGCCTACCTTCGGGACAAACGTCCGCAGGGGGAATCTCTGCTGACCGTCTCAAAGCATATAGCTCCTAATCGGACCCAGATCACCTGCTTTATATCCCGGCGCTCACACAATTAAATTCGCCTGTTTGATTAACTCTTCAGTTATATCCATTCTACCTCTAAATTGAGTCCCCTGGGAGCCACCGTATTCCACGTGAATATGAACCTTTGTTCCATCGAAAACAGCTGTGTGGTGACATCACCACCCTCTCTGCCAGGGCGAATTTGTGCCAATAGTAAGCTTAACTCAAGAGAGAGAGACCTTGGGGTGTTAGTGTCCGAAGATCTAAATGTGAAAAAACAATATGACAAGGCGATGGCCGTGGCCAGAAGGATTCTAGGCTGCATAGAAAGGGGTATAACCAGCAGAAGAAAGTAGATGCCCTCTACAAGTCGCTGGTGAGGCCCCACTTGGAGTATTGTGCTAAAGATGTAAAAAGACTGGAAGCGGTGCAAAGAAAACCTACAAAAATGGTATGGGATTTGCATTGCAAACCATACGAGGAGAGACTTGCCGACCTGAACATGTATACCTTGGAGGAAAGGAGAAACAGGGGTGACATGATACAGACATTCAAATATTTGAAAGGTATTAATCCACAAACAAACCATTTCCGGAGATGGGAAGGTGGTAGAACTAGAGGACATGAATTGAGGTTGAAGGGGAGCAGACTCAGGAGTAATGTCAGGAAGTATTTTTTCACGGCGAGGGTGGTGGATATGTGGAATGCCCTTCCGTGGGAGGTGGTGGAGATGAAAACAGTAATGGAATTCAAACATGCGTGGGAAAAATTAATTAAATAAATAAACACAAAGGAATCCTGTTTAGAAGGAAGGGATCCACGGAATCTTAGTGGAGACTGGATGGCGACGTCAGTAATTGGGAAGCAAAACCGGTGCTGGGCAGACTTCTACAGTCTACGTCCTAATCGTAACTGAATAGATATGGATGGGCTGGAGTGTAAATTTTAAGGGTTTTTGACGTTGGCTTCAGAACTTTTAGTACAAGAACAGTGCTGAGCAGACTTCTACGGTCTGTGCCCTGAGAAAGGCAAGGACAAATCAAACTCGGGTATACATATAAAGTATCACATACCATGTAAAATGAGTTTATCTTGTTGGGCAGACTGGATGGACCATACAGGTCTTTATCTGCCGTCATTTACTATGTTACTATGAAATTAGAAGGTCATGGGATGGGAGATAATGTCCTATTATAGATTAAAAATGGTTAAAAGACAAAAAACAGAGAGGATTAAATGGTCAGTATTCTAAATGCAGAACGGTAGTGTGGTTTCCCAGGGGTCTGTGCTGGGACTCCTGCTTTGTAACATATTTGTAAATGATCTAGAGATGGGAATAACTAGTTAGGTAATTAAATTTGCTGATGACACTAGGGCATAATCGAACGTCGCCGGCGATCTATTTTGGAGGCGGCGCAACAGCTGGCCAGAACCGTATTATCGAAAAAGATTTCCGGCCATCTTTTTTTTGATAATACGGTTTAGCCCGGCCAAATGCCTTGGATTTCGCCGGGTTTCAGATCGCCGGTTTTGTTTTTCAACGATAATGGAAAAAAATGCCGGCCATCTCAAACCCGGTGAAATCCAAGGCATTTGGTCGTGGGAGGAGCCAGCATTTGTAGTGCACTGGTCCCCCTGACATGCCAGGACACCAACTGGGCACCCTAGGGGGCACTTCTAAAATTTTTTTAAAAATATACAAATACCTCACAGGTGCATAGCTCCCTTACCTTTGGTGCTGAGCCCCCCAAATCCCCCCAAACCTACTCCCCACAACTCTACACCATTACCATAGCCCTCATGGGTGAAGGGGGGGGTACAGTGGGTTTTGGGAGGGTTTGGAGGGCTCAACACTTAGCACCACAAGTGTAACAGGTAGGGGGGGGGATGGACCTGGGTCTGCCTGCCTGAAGTGCACTGCACCCATTAAAAACTGCTCCAGGGACTTGCATACTGCTGTCAGGGAGCTGGGTATGACATTTGAGGCTGGCATACAAGCTGGCAAAAAAAAGTTTTTATTTATATTTTTTTAGTGTGGGAGGGGGTTGGTGACCACTGGGGGACTAAGGGGAGGTCATCCCCCATTCCCTCCGGTGGTCATCTGGTCAGTTGGGGCACCTTTTTGAGGCTTGGTCGTGAAAATAAAAGGACCAAGTAAACCCGGCGAAATACTGATTAACGCCGCTTTTTTTCCCATTATCCGCGAAAGCTGGCCATCTTGTAGCCACGCCCATGTCCCGCCTTCGCTACGCCGCCGACACGCCCCCTTGAACTTTCGTCGACAAGGCGACGGGAAAGTGGCGATGCTGTCAAAAAAGCCGCTTTCGATTATACTGATTTCGCCGCTTTTGAGAGATCGCCGGCCATCTCCCGATTTATGTCGGGAAATGGCCTCTAGGTGTCATCATTGATGATATGTTCAAACCCTCTGCTCAGTGCACAGCTTCGATTAAGAAAGCAAATAAAATGTTATAAATGATAAGAAAACGAATGGGAAACAAAAATGAGAGTATTATAATGCCTTTGTATTGCACCATGGAGCGACCACACAACCAATACTGTGTGGAATTCTGGTGGTTGCATCTCAAAAAAGATATAGCAGAATTAGAAAAGGTACAAAGAAGGATGACAAAAATGATAAAGGAGTGGGATGACTTCCCTAAGAGAAAAGGAAGGAATGCAACGCGGGAAGAGGGTGCAGGAAGTGAAATGCAGCTGTGGATTGTGAGAAGGGAAGGGATAAAGAGCCACCACATTATCACTGGGGAGGGAAGGGTAGAGTTATCAAATGTGGGGGAAGAGTGAAAGGGAAGAAGAGATATGCCAGACTGCGGGAGGATTGGAGGGAAGAAGAGAGATGCCAGACCAAGGGAGGGGAGAGGGAAGAGGAGAGATGCCAGACCATGGGAGGGGGAGGGAGGAGGACAGAGGTAAGGGAGTGAGACCTGCCACGAGAGAGGGGAAAGCTAGAGGATGCAGGACTTGCAGGGAAAGGGAGAGAAATGCAGGAAGGGGATAGAAGTGAGAGAGAAGGAAATTAAATATGGCTGGGATCTTTGAGGGAATGAGGAAAAGAAATATACAGTATATCTATGAGAAGTGGGTTCATGTTCAGGAAAGAGAGGGACCTTTCTTGAATTCCTGGGGAGGAAGGTATAAGGAAGAGGACAGAGAGGGAGAGATGCTGGACAAGTGGGGGGATAGGGACACAAAGGGATGATGACAAATGAGGTGGGATGGGGACAGAGAAGGCTGATACTGGAAAGGGGAGGGGTAGAAACACAGAGGGATGATGCAGGACAGGTTAAAGGGAGAGGATAAGAACACAGAGGGATGATGAAACATGAGGGGGGATGGGGACACAAGGATGATACTGGATAGGGCAAGAATACAGATACAAGATGAAGAATAAACATGGTGGGAGGATAGGAGCAGGGACACAGGAAATACTAAACAGAGTAATAGCAACACAGAGGGAAGATGCATAGTGGACATGCAGAGAGAAGAAATGCTAAATGGATCAAGAGGCCCTGGCAAGAGAGTTAAGAGAAGACAGAGGAAAGCAGAAACCTGAGACTGGAACCAACATGATGAAGAAAATTAAATGACCAAACAATAAAGGTAGAAAAATAATTTTATTTTCTATTTATTGGTTGCAATATGTCAGTTTTTGGAAAATGCATGATCTGCCAGAACTAGTTTTAGACATGGTTGGGGCCCGTGAACAAAAATCTCACTCATTTGGCATTTAATCTCCAGCATGCAGTGGCAAATTTCTAGCATTGGGATGGGCCACCCTTGGCATCTATGGTAATGATGAGAACATCTTCTGGGCAGGCCAATAGGAGGAGCTGCCTGGAGAAAAAAGACACAGTCAAGGCATAATCAGAGAACAGGAGCCACTGATGTCAGTCTTCTGGGTGGGTCAATGGGAAGAGCCAAGTTCAGAGCAGAAGCCACTTTTGTAGTAGTGTCAGAAAGCAGGAGCCAGTGATGTCAGACTTCTAGACAGGTCAATAGGAGGAACCGAGTCAGGAGTAGAAGCCACATTCGCGTCAGATTCAGAAAACAGGAGCCAGGGATGTCAAACTAAAAAATAGACAAGAAAACAGGTAACAATACAGAGTACAACTATAAGCACCAGCATAACATCTCTCACAGCAGGACTGGGTAGTCAGTTAAATGTCCAGTAATGATGAGATCACCTTCTTGGCAGGCCAATGGGAGAAGCCCACTCTGGAGCACAAGTCCTGTTCGTAGCAGAGTCTGAGAGTAGGAACGAGTGATGTTGACCTCTGCACATGTCAAAGGGAGGAGCTGAGCCAGGAGCAGAAGCTGCGTTCACAACAAAGTCAGAAAGCAGAAGCCAGTGATATCAGAATTCTGGGCATGCCGATGAGAGGAACAGAGTAAGCGCAGGAGCCATAGATTGCATCCTAAAAAACAGAGAACAGGTAATAATACAGCGTACAAATACCAGCACCAGTATAATTACATCTCATGCCGCAGGACTGAGTATTCAATTAAATGTCTAGAAGAGTCAGAAAGCAGGAAGCAGTGATGGTATACTTCTAGATGGGTCAATGGGACGAGCCAAGTCCTTAGCAGAAGCTGCTTTCATGGCAGAATCAGAAAGTAGGAGCTTGTGATGTCAGATTAGTAGGTGGAAATCAAATCCAAAAAGACAGGAGGAGCCTCCACGGAAAATCAAAACAAAACAGCAAAAGTAGAGGCTGACAAATGTACAAATCAATAGGGAGATAATATCAAAGAGCAGTTTATTCAAAATATTCACATCAAGGACCCGACACGGTCCGTGTTTCGGCTGCCTCAGGGGTCACAAACAACTTTCTACAAAAAACACAAAATAGATTAAAAAAAAGTTTTTAAAAACATCGGATACTATATCTGCCTTTATAAAATATATAGCAAACATTTATGAATATTGTGAGAATCAGAGAAGCCACAGAGCCCAGAATGCAGGGGGGAAGAGAGAAAAGCCCAAGTGGAAAAACTACAGATCCCAGAATGCATTGCGGGAGGGGAGGAGGCAGGAGCATAGAGAACACAGATTGGAGACTGCCTGGAAGAATAGGAGAGAGGAGGACAAACGAGGACCTGAGCCACATGAGAGGAAAGGAGAGGGGGCTGATTGGGAGATGGAATCAGCTGAGGAGAGGGTGGAACACCTGAGGGAGGGGGTGGAGAATGGGGGGATGGAATGGGAGGAGTTGGAGCAGATAGGAGGAGAAGGTGTGGAAGAGGAAATGGAGGTGGGAGAGGAAGTGGCTGGAGAAGAGGAGTGACTTCTAGAGAAGAGCCCAAAGTATCAAGAAAGGAATAATAGTCAGGAGAGATCCGGTGGGTGGTTGTCAAGAGGTAAAGTGTTGACAAGTGAGGGTGGTGGATCTTTAAAAGCCTGGCTAGCAGAACTGTGGTTAAAGCCTGTCTAGCTGAACTTTGTGGGAAGTCTGGCTAGCCGAGCTGGATGTGAAGCCTGGCTAGCAGAACTGTGTTCAAAGCCTGACTAGCTGAACTTTGTGGGAAGTCTGGCTGCTGGGTTTGAAGCCTGGCTAGCGGAACTGTGTTCAAAGCCTGACTAGCTGAACTTTGTGGGAAGTCTGGCTAGCCGAGCGGGGTTTGAAGCCTGGCTAGCAGAACTGTGTTCAAAGCCTGACTAGCTGAACTTTGTGGGAAGTCTGGCTAGCCGAGCTGGGTTTGAAGCCTGGCTAGCAGAACTGAGTTTAAAGTCTAACTAGCTGAACTTTGTTTAAAAGACTAGCAAGTGGTACTGTGTTGCACCGCCTTGCTAGCGGAACTGTGTGGCAGTGAGAGCGAACTGCACGGACGAGTGTGGAATCGGAAGCGGACAGCACGGATAAGTGAGAGAGACAACTACGCAGCCGGGAGGAGCGGCTGACATATGGTGGCAGTGGTGGGATAACAGTGAACCTTCACGGAGGAGGAGGAGAGGCCCCTGGAAGGCCGAGGGAGGGCCAGACCTGACCCATCGAGTAACCAGAGCGAGGTGGTGGTGGCCGGGAGATTCCTGAAGCCCGTCGAGGGGGCCAACGCTGACAAAGGCGCATTACTCGCCTACCCAGGTAAAGGGTACCTAGGGAGGAGGCGAGGGAGGATATAATAAACGGGGAGGCACAGGGCCTGTGAACTATAAAAGATTTTTGTGAAAGTCCGCACTTGGGTGGCTGTTTTTTTTTGTTTCCCCGCAGATACCCTGGAGCCGGTGGACAAGATGGATCCCAAAGAACTGTTTGCGTTTATGACACACCAATTTCAGAAGCAGCAGGAAATGGCTCATCAACTTTTGGAGGACTCGTTAGCTGCTTCCCGAGCCCAGCAACAGCCACTTTTGGATTTATTTCAAGAATTGCTGCGTAGTGGAGGCGGACTGCAGGGAGCAGGACTGAACTTGAGGCCCATCCGTGTGGAGGAAGGAGCGGGGACTGCTGGGCTTCCTGGGGTAAACTGGCTGCCTTGGGGTAAGCTAACTGACTCAGACAATATTGAGGATTACTTGGGAGCGTTTGAAAGGGTGGCTACGGCCGCCGGCTGGCCCCAAGAGCAATGGACCATTAGGTTGGCACCCGCCCTATCTGGGAGGGCTCTGGCTGCTTTTCGGGCGCTCCCTACCCCGGAAATAGCTGATTATGCGAAACTGAAAGAAGCTATTCTGGATAGGTATGGGCTAAATCGTCAGACTTATAGGAGGAGATTTCGGGAGTGGAGGTGGACAGAGGGGGAGACACCTAGAGCACTGCTGCAAAAACTTTTAGATTTAGCGGGCAAGTGGCTAGAACCAGAGAAGAGATCTGTTAATCAAGTGTTCCAGGATGTAGTACTGGAGCAATTTTTAGAAGCTTTGCCTAATGCTCTTAGGGTGGATCTAGTGAGGAAGGGGTGTGGGACCCTGGATGAAGCAGTCAGGAGTATGGAGAATTTCTTAGAGTCCCAGCATTGTGGTGAAAAGGGAGGGCAGTTAGGTGAAAGGAGGCAGTTAAGCTTGGGGTTTAAGCCTTCATCTACTGAGGAGAGGGTGTGTTATAGGTGTGGATGCAAAGGGCACTTGAGAAGGGACTGTGCTGCGAAGTTAGGGCTTACCTCTTATTCTCAGGGTGCCGTGGCTGAGCAACTTAAGCAGACGGTAGAGATCTTGGGGGCCAAGGTCACTGGCTTGTTAGATTCAGGAGCTGATCAAACGATGCTGTCCCAGGGTTTGTGGGAGAGAATAAAAGGAAAGGGGAAAGGGTGTTTGAACAAGAAGAGGCAAGAGGTAGGCATTCAGTGTGTGCATGGAGAAGTAACTAAATACCCTTTGCAGCGAGTTAGTATAACAGGGCCTTTGGGTAGACACTGGATCTGGGTGGCTATCTTACCCTGTCTTCCTCAGGATCTTATTTTAGGAAGAGACTGGCCTGCTTTTTCTCACTGTTTAAGGGAGAAGGAGGGGTTGGTGGTTACAAGGGCTCAGGAGAGGGAGCAGAAGGATAGAGGGAAGGCATTAGCACAGATATTTCCCTTTCATGATGATGTGTTAGAGAGGCCCGGAAAGACGCGGGGGGAAGGAAGGGTAAAAAAACTAGCGCGTAGGGGGAGAGCGCAGATGTTGGAAGGAATGAGGCACACGGAGGACTTCCCTAAAAGGCCCGGGGAGTTGTTGGAGCAGTTTCCTTCTTTTCTTAAGGAACAGGAATCGGACCCTACACTGCAGTATGCATGGGAGAGGGCCAGGGAAGAAGGGAGAAGGACACAGGGACCAGCTTTTATTATTGAGAAGGGCTTATTGTTTAGGGTAACAAAAGCCAGAGAAGGGGAGCCGTTGGTGAAGCAGTTATTAGTCCCTCGGGGGTTTCGGGAGGTGATAATACGAGTAGCCCATGATCACCCATTGGGAGGACATAAAGGGACGCAGAACACCGTAAAACAACTGCTAGGTCGGTTTTATTGGCCTGGGGTGTATAAGGAAGTGGAGGCTTACTGTGATTCCTGTGGGTTATGTCAGAAGGTGGCGGAAAGAGGGCCAGGGCCAGTACCCTTACATCCGCTTCCTCGGATTGGGGTTCCATTAGGGCGAATTGCTATGGATATTATAGGCCCACTTATTAGGTCCACAAGAGGGTTTAAGTATATTCTGGTGATCATGGATATGGCTACGCGGTTCCCATGGGCAGTGCCTCTGCGTAATCTATCAGCCAAGGTGATTGCAGCAGAGCTTATTAGGCTGTTTTGTGAGGTGGGGTTTCCTAGGGAGGTATTGACTGACCGAGGAACGAATTTCAGGTCGGGCACACTTACCCAAGTATGGGAAGCTTTTGGTATTGTTCATATTAACACCTCGGCATACCATCCCCAAACTAATGGGCTAGTGGAAAGGTTTAATAAAACCTTGAAGGCCTTGTTGAGGAAAGGATTAGGCTCTCACTATGAAAATTGGGACCAACTACTGCCGTTTGCTCTATATGTGAGCCGAGAATGTGTTCAGTCCTCTCTTGGGGTTTCGCCCTTTGAGCTGATGTATGGGCGAGCTCCGAGGGGGGTGCTTGACATGGTAAAAGAACAGTGGGTCCCACCGGGGCAGGGAGATAAGACAGTGGTCTCATATCTGTATGACTTGAAGGGGCGGTTACAGAGATTAGGGGCGTTATCTAGGGAAAATCTCAGGAGAGCCCAGGAGTATCAGAAAGAGAGGTATGATAAAGGGACTCAGGAAAGGTCATTTGAAGAAGGGGATAAAGTTCTGGTCAGGATCCCGGATGGTCCTCATAAATTTACTAGTAGATGGAGGGGACCCTGTACAGTGAAGAGGCAGTTGGGGCCCGTGACATATGAAGTGAGGAATGAACGGGGGAAAAATCAAACCTATCATGTTAATTTGTTGAAACCTTGGATAGAGAGGAAGGTCTTTGTGGGGAAGGTATGGGAGGAAGAGGAGGAAGACTTAGGGCCTCAAATTTCGGAAATCTTTAGCCCCAAAGAGCCAGTGGTGGGGGAAGGGCTAGAGAATCAACAGAAGGAACAGATTCAGGCTCTTTTGAGAGAATTTCAAGATGTGCTTACGTCTTGCCCTGGTGAGACACATCTGATAACTCATAATGTGATTACAGAAAAAAGGAGGGTGGTGCGACAGAAACCTCATGATAATATTGCACGACTGTAAATATATCACAATAAATAATGTGAAAGAAAAATGTTTAGTTTAGAATATATTAGCAGATACTCGGATAGAGAAACACCGAACAGTATAAATAAATGATAAACAAAAGACATAGGTCATGCTAATAAAACATCGACATATCAACATATGTATTTATCCTAATCTTATAATGAAAAAACATAAAGTTTAAACAAGGAAAACACTTTAAACGTCATGATCTGACACTGTTTAGAAACTACATTTATAAAAAAAACTATTTTTAATTTTACATATTAATTATAATCATAATACAATGAAAATAAAATAAAAATCAAACCTCTGAAAAGAAGCTGATTGGCTTGGATAAATCCTTTTTGTATGCACGTGGTTATATAACAGTTTAATCACTGTAAAAGGATAAAAATATATAATACTAATAAGGATAAGATTCCTATTATCTTATAAAAATGTTAATTAGTTGAAATGGACTCATTCCGTATATAATCATCATCTTTATACAAAACTCAGGTGTAACACATGTATTTATGTCTAATTCAGGAAATTGCCTAAAAAAACTAATATAATGTGCCGTGCACCTATAATGCCTAAAACTACAGGATGTAGATCATTCACAGAGATCATTTCAAACAGAGGAATAAAAGGTATATATTACCCATTCAATGCTAGCTCAGTACCATCGAGATGTAAAATGGACGAGAGAGCTATACTGCGGGGGCGGCAGGTGGAAGCAGACCTCGGCTGGCGGGGGTTGGGGTCCCCCGCCAGCAAAAGTAAGCAACGGCAGCGGGGGAGGGTTGATGGCGGGAGGGGGGGTCCAGGGCAAAATCTGGCGGGGGCCCAGGCCCCTGAGGCCCCACGCAGATACGCCCCTGTGTCAAACTACTAGGTGGGCCAATGGGAGGAGCCGACTAGAGCAGAAGCTGCTTTCGTAGCAGAGTCAATAAGTAGAAATAAATCAAAACATAGAAAGACAATAAGATGATACCTTTTTATTGGACTAACTTAATACATGATATGTTTAGCTTTCAAAGGTACCCTTGTCTTATATGAGAACCAGAGAGAGCAGGGTGGTTGGGAGACAGGGTTGACAGATGGCTTGTCTTTAGCATCTGGCTTCTTCTCCAGTATAGCACCATTCTTCACACATTTTACATTGAATGATATATACCACATGTGATGTCAGCCTTGTAAGCGTTTCAATGGGAGCAGCTGAGTTCAGAGCAGAAGCCATTTTTGTAGCGGAGTCAGAAAGCAAGAGCCAGTGATGTGAGACTTCTGGGAAGGTCAATGGGAATAGCTGAGTCAGAAGCAGAAGCTGTGTTTGCAGCAGAGTCCGAAAACAGGAGCCACTGGTATCAGACTAAAAAACAGAGAAGAGAACAGATAATAATACAGAGTGCAACATCAGTATAACAACATCTCATGCCACAACTGAGTGGTCAGTTAAATGTTCAGTAATGATGAGATCACCTTTTGGTGGGGGACAATGGGAAGAGCGGACGCATGAGCAGAAGCTTCTTTTGTAGCAGAGAGCAGGAAGCAGTGATGTTAGACTTCTGGATGGGTCAATGGGAGGAGCTAAGTCTCCAGCAGAAGCTGCTTTCCTAGCAGAGTCAGAAAGCAGGAAGCAGTGATGTTAGACTTCTGGATGGGTCAATGGGAGGAGTCAAGTCCTTAGCAGAAGTTGCTTTTGTGGCAGCATCAGAATGTAAGAGCTTGTGATGTCACATTAGTAGGTGGGCCAACGAGAGGAACCAACTCAGGAGCCAAAGCAGCTTTTGTTACACAGACAGAGAGCAGGAGCCAATGATGTCAGTCTTCAGGGCAGGTGAATGGGAGGTGCCAAATCAGGGGCAAAAGCTGGTTTTGCAGCAGAGTCAGAAAATAGGAGCCATTGCTTGCAAACTATAAAAAAGAGAAGAGAGCAGGTAACAATACAGAGTCAACTACCAACGCCAGTACAGCATCTCACGCAGCAGGACTGGGTAGTCAATTAAATATCCAGTATAGATGAGATCACCCTTCTGGCTGTCCAATGGGAGGAGCTGATTCAGGAGAAGAAGCTGCTTTGTCAGTGATGTCAAACTACTAGGTGGGCCAATGGGAGGAGCCAGTGGGACTAACTTAATACATGATATGTTTAGCTTTCAAAGGTACCCTTCTTCTTCAGATTGTAAATAAGCAAATGTTGACAAATATCAGAATATATCATTGAAACACAAACTCATTCCAATGACAGTCTCACAGGAAGAGGGAGGGGTGTCTTATATGAGAACCAGAGAGAGCAGGGTGGTTGGGAGACAGGGTTAGACAGATGGCTGATAAGAGAGTAACAAAACAGTTTATATTGGGATAGAAAGCCCAGATCTTTGTTAAGCCCTGTCTGGTGGGTGTCAAAATATTTCATCATTTTCACTTCAAAGATCTTACATTCCTGGATTATCTTAATATTTCCTTTTAGTATTCTTACCATAAGATGATTGATGCAGTGCTCTGGTTTTGTAAGGTGCTGTTCCACAGAGATGGCATCCCGGTTGAAATTGGAATATTTAATATTATGTCTATGCAAATTGAGCCTTGTCTTTAGCATCTGGCTTCTTCTCCAGTATAGCACCATTCTTCACACATTTTACATTGAATGATATATACCACATGTGATGTCAGCCTTGTAAGCGTTTCAATGGGAGCAGCTGAGTTCAGAGCAGAAGCCATTTTTGTAGCGGAGTCAGAAAGCAAGAGCCAGTGATGTGAGACTTCTGGGAAGGTCAATGGGAATAGCTGAGTCAGAAGCAGAAGCTGTGTTTGCAGCAGAGTCCGAAAACAGGAGCCACTGGGTATCAGACTAAAAACAGAGAAGAGAACAGATAATAATACAGAGTGCAACATCAGTATAACAACATCTCATGCCACAACTGAGTGGTCAGTTAAATGTTCAGTAATGATGAGATCACCTTTTGGTGGGGACAATGGGAAGAGCGGACGCATGAGCAGAAGCTTCTTTTGTAGCAGAGAGCAGGAAGCAGTGATGTTAGACTTCTGGATGGGTCAATGGGAGGAGCTAAGTCTCCAGCAGAAGCTGCTTTCCTAGCAGAGTCAGAAAGCAGGAAGCAGTGATGTTAGACTTCTGGATGGGTCAATGGGAGGAGTCAAGTCCTTAGCAGAAGTTGCTTTTGTGGCAGCATCAGAATGTAAGAGCTTGTGATGTCACATTAGTAGGTGGGCCAACGAGAGGAACCAACTCAGGAGCCAAAGCAGCTTTTGCTACACAGACAGAGAGCAGGAGCCAATGATGTCAGTCTTCAGGGCAGGTGAATGGGAGGTGCCAAATCAGGGGCAAAAGCTGGTTTTGCAGCAGAGTCAGAAAATAGGAGCCATTGCTTGCAAACTATAAAAAAGAGAAGAGAGCAGGTAACAATACAGAGTCAACTACCAACGCCAGTACAGCATCTCACGCAGCAGGACTGGGTAGTCAATTAAATATCCAGTATAGATGAGATCACCCTTCTGGCTGTCCAATGGGAGGAGCTGATTCGGGAGAAGAAGCTGCTTTTGTCAGTGATGTCAAACCAGGGGCGTATCTGGACTCCGGCGGTAGGGGGGGGCCAGAGCCAGAGGGAGGGGGCACATTTTAGCCCCCCCCCCCCGCCGCCGAGTCCCCACCGCCGAGCCCCCACCGCCACCAATGACTCTCTCCACCCCCCTCCCGCCGCCAACCCTCCCCCGCTGCCGTTGCTACTTTTGCTGGCGGGGGACCCCAACCCCCGCCAGCCGAGGTCTGCTTCCACCTGCCGCTGCCGTAAAAACTTCTTCTTCAGCCGGCGGGGGACCCCAAACCCCCGCCAGCCGCCCCGCGGTGTTTAAAATTCATCTTCGGCCTCCGTGGCCGTGCTGCTCTGATAGGCGCTGTTGAAATCCACTTCGGAGTCTGACGTCGTTGTACGTTGTACGTGCTGCGACGTCAGACTCCGAAGTGGATTTCAACAGCGCCTATCAGAGCAGCACGGCCACGGAGGCCGAAGATGAATTTTAAACACCGCGGGGCGGCTGGCGGGGGTTTGGGGTCCCCCGCCGGCTGAAGAAGAAGTTTTTACGGCAGCGGCAGGTGGAAGCAGACCTCGGCTGGCGGGGGGTGGGGTCCCCCGCCAGCAAAAGTAAGCAACGGCAGCGGGGGAGGGTTGATGGCGGGAGGGGGGTCCAGGGCAAAATCTGCGGGGGCCCAGGCCCCTGAGGCCCCACGCAGATACGCCCCTGTGTCAAACTACTAGGTGGGCCAATGGGAGGAGCCGACTAGAGCAGAAGCTGCTTTCGTAGCAGAGTCAATAAGTAGAAATAAATCAAAACATAGAAAGACAATAAGATGATACCTTTTTATTGGACTAACTTAATACATGATATGTTTAGCTTTCAAAGGTACCCTTCTTCTTCAGATTGTAAATAAGCAAATGTTGACAAATATCAGAATATATCATTGAAACACAAACTCATTCCAATGACAGTCTCACAGGAAGAGGGAGGGATGTCTTATATGAGAACCAGAGAGAGCAGGGTGGTTGGGAGACAGGGTTAGACAGATGGCTGATAAGAGAGTAACAAAACAGTTTTATATTGGGATAGAAAGCCCAGATCTTTGTTAAGCCCTGTCTGGTGGGTGTCAAAATATTTCATCATTTTCACTTCAAAGATCTTACATTCCTGGATTATCTTAATATTTCCTTTTAGTATTCTTACCATAAGATGATTGATGCAGTGCTCTGGTTTTGTAAGGTGCTGTTCCACAGAGATGGCATCCCGGTTGAAATTGGAATATTTAATATTATGTCTATGCAAATTGAGCCTTGTCTTTAGCATCTGGCTTCTTCTCCAGTATAGCACCATTCTTCACACATTTTACATTGAATGATATATACCACATGTGATGTCAGCCTTGTAAGCGTTTCAATGGGAGCAGCTGAGTTCAGAGCAGAAGCCATTTTTGTAGCGGAGTCAGAAAGCAAGAGCCAGTGATGTGAGACTTCTGGGAAGGTCAATGGGAATAGCTGAGTCAGAAGCAGAAGCTGTGTTTGCAGCAGAGTCCGAAAACAGGAGCCACTGATATCAGACTAAAAAACAGAGAAGAGAACAGATAATAATACAGAGTGCAACATCAGTATAACAACATCTCATGCCACAACTGAGTGGTCAGTTAAATGTTCAGTAATGATGAGATCACCTTTTGGTGGGGGACAATGGGAAGAGCGGACGCATGAGCAGAAGCTTCTTTTGTAGCAGAGAGCAGGAAGCAGTGATGTTAGACTTCTGGATGGGTCAATGGGAGGAGCTAAGTCTCCAGCAGAAGCTGCTTTCCTAGCAGAGTCAGAAAGCAGGAAGCAGTGATGTTAGACTTCTGGATGGGTCAATGGGAGGAGTCAAGTCCTTAGCAGAAGTTGCTTTTGTGCAGCATCAGAATGTAAGAGCTTGTGATGTCACATTAGTAGGTGGGCCAACGAGAGGAACCAACTCAGGAGCCAAAGCAGCTTTTGCTACACAGACAGAGAGCAGGAGCCAATGATGTCAGTCTTCAGGGCAGGTGAATGGGAGGTGCCAAATCAGGGGCAAAAGCTGGTTTTGCAGCAGAGTCAAAAAATAGGAGCCATTGCTTGCAAACTATAAAAAAGAGAAGAGAGCAGGTAACAATACAGAGTCAACTACCAACGCCAGTACAGCATCTCACGCAGCAGGACTGGGTAGTCAATTAAATATCCAGTATAGATGAGATCACCCTTCTGGCTGTCCAATGGGAGGAGCTGATTCGGGAGAAGAAGCTGCTTTTGTCAGTGATGTCAAACCAGGGGCGTATCTGGACTCCAGCGGTAGGGGGGCCAGAGCCAGAGGGAGGGGGCACATTTTAGCCCCCCCCCCCCCGCCGCCGAGTCCCCACCGCCGAGCCCCCACCGCCACCAATGACTCTCTCCACCCCCCTCCCGCCGCCAACCCTCCCCCGCTGCCGTTGCTTACTTTTGCTGGCGGGGGACCCCAACCCCCGCCAGCCGAGGTCTGCTTCCACCTGCCGCTGCCGTAAAAACTTCTTCTTCAGCCGGCGGGGGACCCCAAACCCCCGCCAGCCGCCCCGCGGTGTTTAAAATTCATCTTCGGCCTCCGTGGCCGTGCTGCTCTGATAGGCGCTGTTGAAATCCACTTTGGAGTCTGACGTCGTTGTACGTTGTACGTGCTGCGACGTCAGACTCCGAAGTGGATTTCAACAGCGCCTATCAGAGCAGCACGGCCACGGAGGCCGAAGATGAATTTTAAACACCGCGGGGCGGCTGGCGGGGGTTTGGGGTCCCCCGCCGGCTGAAGAAGAAGTTTTTACGGCAGCGGCAGGTGGAAGCAGACCTCGGCTGGCGGGGGTTGGGGTCCCCCGCCAGCAAAAGTAAGCAACGGCAGCGGGGGAGGGTTGATGGCGGGAGGGGGGTCCAGGGCAAAATCTGCGGGGGCCCAGGCCCCTGAGGCCCCACGCAGATACGCCCCTGTGTCAAACTACTAGGTGGGCCAATGGGAGGAGCCGACTAGAGCAGAAGCTGCTTTCGTAGCAGAGTCAATAAGTAGAAATAAATCAAAACATAGAAAGACAATAAGATGATACCTTTTTATTGGACTAACTTAATACATGATATGTTTAGCTTTCAAAGGTACCCTTCTTCTTCAGATTGTAAATAAGCAAATGTTGACAAATATCAGATATATCATTGAAACACAAACTCATTCCAATGACAGTCTCACAGGAAGAGGGAGGGATGTCTTATATGAGAACCAGAGAGAGCAGGGTGGTTGGGAGACAGGGTTAGACAGATGGCTGATAAGAGAGTAACAAAACAGTTTATATTGGGATAGAAAGCCAGATCTTTGTTAAGCCCTGTCTGGTGGGTGTCAAAATATTTCATCATTTTCACTTCAAAGATCTTACATTCCTGGATTATCTTAATATTTCCTTTTAGTATTCTTACCATAAGATGATTGATGCAGTGCTCTGGTTTTGTAAGGTGCTGTTCCACAGAGATGGCATCCCGGTTGAAATTGGAATATTTAATATTATGTCTATGCAAATTGAGCCTTGTCTTTAGCATCTGGCTTCTTCTCCAGTATAGCACCATTCTTCACACATTTTACATTGAATGATATATACCACATGTGATGTCAGCCTTGTAAGCGTTTCAATGGGAGCAGCTGAGTTCAGAGCAGAAGCCATTTTTGTAGCGGAGTCAGAAAGCAAGAGCCAGTGATGTGAGACTTCTGGGAAGGTCAATGGGAATAGCTGAGTCAGAAGCAGAAGCTGTGTTTGCAGCAGAGTCCGAAAACAGGAGCCACTGATATCAGACTAAAAAACAGAGAAGAGAACAGATAATAATACAGAGTGCAACATCAGTATAACAACATCTCATGCCACAACTGAGTGGTCAGTTAAATGTTCAGTAATGATGAGATCACCTTTTGGTGGGGGACAATGGGAAGAGCGGACGCATGAGCAGAAGCTTCTTTTGTAGCAGAGAGCAGGAAGCAGTGATGTTAGACTTCTGGATGGGTCAATGGGAGGAGCTAAGTCTCCAGCAGAAGCTGCTTTCCTAGCAGAGTCAGAAAGCAGGAAGCAGTGATGTTAGACTTCTGGATGGGTCAATGGGAGGAGTCAAGTCCTTAGCAGAAGTTGCTTTTGTGGCAGCATCAGAATGTAAGAGCTTGTGATGTCACATTAGTAGGTGGGCCAACGAGAGGAACCAACTCAGGAGCCAAAGCAGCTTTTGCTACACAGACAGAGAGCAGGAGCCAATGATGTCAGTCTTCAGGGCAGGTGAATGGGAGGTGCCAAATCAGGGGCAAAAGCTGGTTTTGCAGCAGAGTCAAAAAATAGGAGCCATTGCTTGCAAACTATAAAAAGAGAAGAGAGCAGGTAACAATACAGAGTCAACTACCAACGCCAGTACAGCATCTCACGCAGCAGGACTGGGTAGTCAATTAAATATCCAGTATAGATGAGATCACCCTTCTGGCTGTCCAATGGAGGAGCTGATTCGGGAGAAGAAGCTGCTTTTGTCAGTGATGTCAAACCAGGGGCGTATCTGGACTCCGGCGGTAGGGGGGGCCAGAGCCAGAGGGAGGGGGCACATTTTAGCCCCCCCCCCCGCCGCCGAGTCCCCACCGCCGAGCCCCCACCGCCACCAATGACTCTCTCCACCCCCCTCCCGCCGCCAACCCTCCCCCGCTGCCGTTGCTTACTTTTGCTGGCGGGGGACCCCAACCCCCGCCAGCCGAGGTCTGCTTCCACCTGCCGCTGCCGTAAAAACTTCTTCTTCAGCCGGCGGGGGACCCCAAACCCCCGCCAGCCGCCCCGCGGTGTTTAAAATTCATCTTCGGCCTCCGTGGCCGTGCTGCTCTGATAGGCGCTGTTGAAATCCACTTCGGAGTCTGACGTCGGTGTACGTTGTACGTGCTGCGACGTCAGACTCCGAAGTGGATTTCAACAGCGCCTATCAGAGCAGCACGGCCACGGAGGCCGAAGATGAATTTTAAACACCGCGGGGCGGCTGGCGGGGGTTTGGGGTCCCCCGCCGGCTGAAGAAGTTTTTACGGCAGCGGCAGGTGGAAGCAGACCTCGGCTGGCGGGGGTTGGGGTCCCCCGCCAGCAAAAGTAAGCAACGGCAGCGGGGGAGGGTTGATGGCGGGAGGGGGGTCCAGGGCAAAATCTGCGGGGGCCCAGGCCCCTGAGGCCCCCGCAGATACGCCCCTGTGTCAAACTACTAGGTGGGCCAATGGGAGGAGCTGACTAGAGCAGAAGCTGCTTTCGTAGCAGAGTCAATAAGTAGAAATAAATCAAAACATAGAAAGACAATAAGATGATACCTTTTTATTGGACTAACTTAATACATGATATGTTTAGCTTTCAAAGGTACCCTTCTTCTTCAGATTGTAAATAAGCAAATGTTGACAAATATCAGAATATATCATTGAAACACAAACTCATTCCAATGACAGTCTCACAGGAAGAGGGAGGGATGTCTTATATGAGAACCAGAGAGAGCAGGGTGGTTGGGAGACAGGGTTAGACAGATGGCTGATAAGAGAGTAACAAAACAGTTTATATTGGGATAGAAAGCCCAGATCTTTGTTAAGCCCTGTCTGGTGGGTGTCAAAATATTTCATCATTTTCACTTCAAAGATCTTACATTCCTGGATTATCTTAATATTTCCTTTTAGTATTCTTACCATAAGATGATTGATGCAGTGCTCTGGTTTTGTAAGGTGCTGTTCCACAGAGATGGCATCCCGGTTGAAATTGGAATATTTAATATTATGTCTATGCAAATTGAGCCTTGTCTTTAGCATCTGGCTTCTTCTCCAGTATAGCACCATTCTTCACACATTTTACATTGAATGATATATACCACATGTGATGTCAGCCTTGTAAGCGTTTCAATGGGAGCAGCTGAGTTCAGAGCAGAAGCCATTTTTGTAGCGGAGTCAGAAAGCAAGAGCCAGTGATGTGAGACTTCTGGGAAGGTCAATGGGAATAGCTGAGTCAGAAGCAGAAGCTGTGTTTGCAGCAGAGTCCGAAAACAGGAGCCACTGATATCAGACTAAAAAACAGAGAAGAGAACAGATAATAATACAGAGTGCAACATCAGTATAACAACATCTCATGCCACAACTGAGTGGTCAGTTAAATGTTCAGTAATGATGAGATCACCTTTTGGTGGGGGACAATGGGAAGAGCGGACGCATGAGCAGAAGCTTCTTTTGTAGCAGAGAGCAGGAAGCAGTGATGTTAGACTTCTGGATGGGTCAATGGGAGGAGCTAAGTCTCCAGCAGAAGCTGCTTTCCTAGCAGAGTCAGAAAGCAGGAAGCAGTGATGTTAGACTTCTGGATGGGTCAATGGGAGGAGTCAAGTCCTTAGCAGAAGTTGCTTTTGTGGCAGCATCAGAATGTAAGAGCTTGTGATGTCACATTAGTAGGTGGGCCAACGAGAGGAACCAACTCAGGAGCCAAAGCAGCTTTTGCTACACAGACAGAGAGCAGGAGCCAATGATGTCAGTCTTCAGGGCAGGTGAATGGGAGGTGCCAAATCAGGGGCAAAAGCTGGTTTTGCAGCAGAGTCAGAAAATAGGAGCCATTGCTTGCAAACTATAAAAAGAGAAGAGAGCAGGTAACAATACAGAGTCAACTACCAACGCCAGTACAGCATCTCACGCAGCAGGACTGGGTAGTCAATTAAATATCCAGTATAGATGAGATCACCCTTCTGGCTGTCCAATGGGAGGAGCTGATTCGGGAGAAGAAGCTGCTTTTGTCAGTGATGTCAAACCAGGGGCGTATCTGGACTCCGGCGGTAGGGGGGGCCAGAGCCAGAGGGAGGGGGCACATTTTAGCCCCCCCCCCCCCCCGCCGCCGAGTCCCCACCGCCGAGCCCCCACCGCCACCAATGACTCTCTCCACCCCCCTCCCGCCGCCAACCCTCCCCCGCTGCCGTTGCTTACTATTGCTGGCGGGGGACCCCAACCCCCGCCAGCCGAGGTCTGCTTCCACCTGCCGCTGCCGTAAAAACTTCTTCTTCAGCCGGCGGGGGACCCCAAACCCCCGCCAGCCGCCCCGCGGTGTTTAAAATTCATCTTCGGCCTCCGTGGCCGTGCTGCTCTGATAGGCGCTGTTGAAATCCACTTCGGAGTCTGACGTCGTTGTACACGTGCTGCGACGTCAGACTCCGAAGTGGATTTCTACAGCGCCTATCAGAGCAGCACGGCCACGGAGGCCGAAGATGAATTTTAAACACCGCGGGCGGCTGGCGGGGGTTTGGGGTCCCCCGCCGGCTGAAGAAGAAGTTTTTACGGCAGCGGCAGGTGGAAGCAGACCTCGGCTGGCGGGGGTTGGGGTCCCCCGCCAGCAAAAGTAAGCAACGGCAGCGGGGGAGGGTTGATGGCGGGAGGGGGGTCCAGGGCAAAATCTGCGGGGGCCCAGGCCCCTGAGGCCCCACGCAGATACGCCCCTGTGTCAAACTACTAGGTGGGCCAATGGGAGGAGCCGACTAGAGCAGAAGCTGCTTTCGTAGCAGAGTCAATAAGTAGAAATAAATCAAAACATAGAAAGACAATAAGATGATACCTTTTTATTGGACTAACTTAATACATGATATGTTTAGCTTTCAAAGGTACCCTTCTTCTTCAGATTGTAAATAAGCAAATGTTGACAAATATCAGAATATATCATTGAAACACAAACTCATTCCAATGACAGTCTCACAGGAAGAGGGAGGGATGTCTTATATGAGAACCAGAGAGAGCAGGGTGGTTGGGAGACAGGGTTAGACAGATGGCTGATAAGAGAGTAACAAAACAGTTTATATTGGGATAGAAAGCCCAGATCTTTGTTAAGCCCTGTCTGGTGGGTGTCAAAATATTTCATCATTTTCACTTCAAAGATCTTACATTCCTGGATTATCTTAATATTTCCTTTTAGTATTCTTACCATAAGATGATTGATGCAGTGCTCTGGTTTTGTAAGGTGCTGTTCCACAGAGATGGCATCCCGGTTGAAATTGGAATATTTAATATTATGTCTATGCAAATTGAGCCTTGTCTTTAGCATCTGGCTTCTTCTCCAGTATAGCACCATTCTTCACACATTTTACATTGAATGATATATACCACATTTGAAGATAAGCATGTGAAGGATCCCTTATGCTGAATGTTTTTCTCATGTGAGTGACTGTAGGATCATGTGCAATGTGTTGTTGGCACAGTTTGAAGCTAGGTGTATTGTAGGGGCATGTGCCATTCTCTTTTTGAGCTTCTATTGGGAGTTTGCTTTTCACTACTTTGTGTTTTAAATTAGGTGGGTGTCTGAAGGCCAGCACTGGTAGGGCTGGGAATATCTCTTTTAGCAATTCATCCTCCTGGAGTATAGTGGCTGTAGATCTCTTATAATTCTCACTTTTTCTAGTTCTGGTTTGTATATCACTACAAGAGGGATTCTCTCTGTGGCTTTTTCTTCCTGTATTGCAGTAGGTTTTCTCTAGGTATTTTAATGGAAGAGGCAATACCCTTGGAGATTATTCTGAGGTTGTTGATGGCGGCTATGTTCCCATGGATCCAGTCCCCGGCTTTTGCTGTGGAGGCGCAGGGGGCTGCTTAGGCGCACGCTGTTGACGAGAACGAGCGCGCTGGGGCTGTCCCTGTGCCTGTCGAGGCCTTCGGGCTGGCTGAGTGTACCTACGCTTGTTGTAGGCGTAGGGTGTAGCCTGCCAGGCCCGGGAAAAACGTCCACCTGCTGAGGTGGATGCTGAAGGCGCCCGGTGGGAGAACTTGTCGAGAGCGGTTTCCCGCTGGTGTAGTTGGTCCACCAACTGCTCGACCTTCTCGCCAAAGATGTTATCCCCCCGGCAAGGGACATCCGCCAGTCGTTGCTGGGTGCGGTTGTCCAGGTCAGAGGCACGCAGCCAGGAGAGTCTGCGCATCACTATACCTCGGGCCGCAGCTCGAGATGCCACATCACAGGTGTCATAGATACCCCTGGACAGGAACTTTCTGCACGCCTTCAGCTGCCTGACCACCTCCTGAAAGGGCCTGGACTGCTCCGGAGGGAGCTTATCGACCAGTTCCGCCAGTTGCTTCACATTGTTCTGCATGTGAATGCTCATGTAGAGCTGGTATGACTGGATGCGGGTCACGAGCATGGAAAATTGGTAGGCCTTCCTCCCAAACGAGTCCAGAGTGCGAGACTCCCGCCCCGGCGGCGCCGAGGCGGTATCCCTCCAACTCCGTGCTCTCTTGAGAGCAGAGTCCACGACCGCCGAGTCATGAGGCAATTGGGGCCGCATCAACTCTGGGTCAGAGTGGATCCTGTATTGGGACTCCACTTTCTTGGGGATGGTGGGGTTAGATAAGGGCTTCAGCCAGTTCTGAAGCAGTGTCTCTTTGAGGACATTGTGCAACGGCACCGTGGAAGACTCTCTAGGTGGTGATGGATAGTCGAGGACCTCGAGCATCTCAGCCCTCGGCTCATCCACAGAGACCACGTGGAAGGGAATGCAAATGACATGTCCCTGACGAAGGAGGCAAAGGAGAGGCTCTCAGGAGGCGAGAGCTTCCTCTCCGGTGAAGGAGTGGGGTCGGAGGGAAGGCCCTCAGACTCCTCTGAGGAGAAATATCTGGGGTCCTCCTCCTCCCCCCATGAGGCCTCTTTCCTCGGTGTCGGGACATGAGCTCTTGCAGCTCAGACCTGAACCGGGCCCGTCTCGACTGCAAGGAACCATGTCCTCGATGATGGCGTTGAGCGGTGGACTCCCGCGCTGGCGGGGATGAAGCTCCCTCCATCGACGTCGACAGGGATTCCACTTGCGTGGCGGTCGACACCGGTGCCGCAAGCGGCGTCGGTGTCGGAGGCCTCGGCATCGGGCTAGAGCACACCGGCGCCTCCATCAACGGCGCCAGGGGCGCAAGCACCCCCGGTGCCGGCAAAGCTTGGCGCATCAGCCCTTCCAGAATCCCTGGAAGGATGGCTCAGAGGCACTTGTCAAGGCCCGCTGTCGGGAAAGGCAGGGAGGCCGTGGTGGGTGTCGGTGCCGGAAGCTGCTCGGGTCCAGGAGACGGTACCGAAGCACCCATGGACTGACGCAGCGACACCTCTTCGACCGAGGGGGAACGCTCCTCTCGGCACTGCCACTTCCTCGGCGTCGAATCATCTCTGGAGGCGCCGGAGCTGGTGGTCCCGTGCGCCGTGGGCGACCGATGACGGTGCTTTTTGGCTTTCTTTCGGTGCCCGTCATCGGCGCTGGGCGGTAGAGATGAAGAGGAGATAGAACCCCCCCCCCCCCGGCCTCGAGGAATCGGTGTCTGACAGGGTTCGGTCCCGATGGCCCTGGGTAGAGGGAGTGGCCGGGTCCGCTCACCCCTGCCGTTCGCCGGCAGACCGGCGGGCCAACGGTACCTGTACTCCTGGGGTCGTGCCATCGTCGGTGCCGATTCATCGACATTGGTACCAAGATCCGGCCGTCGACACCGCTGACATTGACGTCGAGGGGCCGGCGCAAGTTCCAAAAAGACGGTCCCGAAGAACTTGCCTCGCCACCTGTGTCCGCTTCCGCAAGCCGAGACACAGGTGCACGTCTTGGTATTATGCTCCGGCCCAAGGCACTGGAAGGCACCAAGCGTGGGTATCGGTTTGCGAGATCTGCCGGCCGCACCAACCACATTTCTTGAATCCGCTCGGGAATCTTCGAGGACATCGACGGAAAAATCGCATCAGCGAAGTCAAAGTCGTCGATGGTGGCGGTGAAAAGCACACCCGAAAAAGAAAACGATCGCGCGGCCGCAACGAGGCGCCCCCGCGGCTACAAGACGACAAGGGGACAAACTTTTTCCTTTTTCTTTTTTTTTTTTTTACAGAAGAAAGAAAAAATACGCGAACGCGTTCGTAAAGAGAAAAAACTCGCGGCTAGGCCGCAATCCGGTTTCCGGGGCTGACAGAGAGAGAGATGGTAACACGTCTCTCTCCAACGCAGAATAGAAAAAACCTGAGCGGGAAACGGTCGCACACGGGCGGGAAGACGGCCGTGCATGCGCGGTGGGCGTGCCCTGCGTGCGGGACCCGCCCGTGAAGTTTTGTTCTGGTTGGTGGGGCTGCCGTGGACGTCAACCCAGTCGTGAGAACAAGCAGCCTGCTTGTCCTCGGAGAAACATAGTTACTCCCTTATCTGGATGTCCTTCTCACCTGCTTGACAGGCTTATTTTTCGCCTGCGTTCTTGCAACCATCTGCAATTTGTAAGTGTGGTGAAAATATGTACAACTTGAACAGAATTATTGGAAATTTATGTTTTTCATAATTTGATTTGTGTTTACTTTTATCTTATTATGATTTCTTGCTAAATCGTACTTTTGATTTTTGTATTTTTGCTTGTTAATTTTGTGATATTCTATGCTGTAAATTTATTGTAAATCGTATTAACCCATATTGGGGTATAGCGTGTCTGTAAGTATTATATTGGTATTAGTATTGTATCTGGCTAACCCTTACTGTTGTGCTGAGATTTCTGGCTTTCTGTTTTGTTTAATTTTTCTGTGCTGGGGGGGGGGGGGGGGTGGGCGCGCTGTTGAGCACCATGTGAGAAGGTTGTGTTTTAGATAAGCTCCCATCAAAGTCAATATAACTTTGAAAAATTAAGATGGATAGGGATGCAAAATAAGACCGGTATTATTATAATGGCTCTGAATCGCTCCCTGGTGCAACTTCATCTGAGTACTGCATGCAGTCTGGTTGCTGTATCTCAAAAAGATATAGCAGAATTAGAAAAGGTTCAAAGCAAAGAAGAGTGACAAAAATGATAAAGGGGATGGAACTCCTCCCATATGAGGGAAGGCTAAAGAGATTAGGCTCTTCAGCTTGGAAAACAGACATCTGAGGGGGGATATGATTGAAGAGTATAAAATCCTGAGTGATGTAGAATGGGTATAAGTGAATCAATATTTCACTCTTTCAAAAAGTACACAGTGTGATAGTCACATCCAGGATAGTTGGGTTAAGGCAGTTTCAGTTTGAACTACAAGTCCCAGAAGGCATTGCAGGCAAGGAGCCAGGGGGTGGGATGAAGAACCCGGACTGGACTCCTAGCTGCAATCGGGGAAGACATGGGTGTAAGCTGGCAGGATGTGTAGAGTGGCTGCCACTAGGGGGAAAGGGAGATAGGAAACCCTGTGTGCAGGAGTTCATCCTTAGTCTAATGTTTAACTCAGCTGCTATGGGTGTGGGAGAAGCTATTGAAAGGAGAATGATTGGTTGTGAGAGCAAAAGGCAGGGATTGATTAGGCAGGTGGGAAGGAGTCCCAGGGGAGTGCAGTTCAGGAGGAGAGAAGCAGTTGCAGGCTGAAACTCCTTGGGCAAGAGAGGTCCCTAAAGTACTGAAGCAGGCTGAAATCCCTTGGGTGTGAGGAAGTCCCTATTGAAACCTCTTGAAAGTAAAGGCTGCTTTGTGATTGAACTGGGATGATGAACTGATTGAACTGTTTGTCTTGGGAATTGAACTACTGTTTACTGTGCACTGGATAAGGAGCCCAGACTGAAGCTGTGAACCTGTATTGAATCCTGGTAGGTGCTGGCAGCCTACTGCTTAAAGGGGACTATTTGCCACACACTTTCAGGTGGCTTACATGTGCTTAGGATTAAAGGTGAATGCTGCTGTTGGAACTATGTATCAGGTCTACTAGAAAACTGCATGGAATAAAGCCTTAAAATTGAAGTTGCTGGTGGACATTTGTTTCTTGATTGTACCGGGAGCGCTCTCCCTGGTGACAATAGACTAGGGGACACGCAAATTACATGGAAATATTATTTCACTCAAAGAATAGTTAAGCTCTGGAACTCGCTGCTGGAGGATGTGGTAATGGCAGTTAACGTATCTGGATTAAAAAAAAAAGGTTTGGACATGTTCCTGGATGAAAAGTCCATAGTCTGTCATTGAGATAGATATGAGGAAGCCACTGTTTGCCCTGGGTTTGGTAGCATGGAATGTTGCTGTTATTTGGGTTTCTGCCAGGTACTTGTATAACCTGCATTGGCCACTGCTGGAAGCAGAATACTGGGCTAGGTGGACCATTTGTCTGACACAGTTGCCTATTCTTAT
>NC_044032.1:348296800-348364088 GCF_901765095.1 Microcaecilia unicolor
ATTCTTATATCCAGCAGTAGTTGGAGGCAGGCAACAGGCAAAGGCAACGTCAGTATTCAACAGTGCTCAGAGACAGGCAGGAGGCAAAGGCAAGGTCAGTATACGACGGAGGTCAGAGACAGGTAGCAAGGCGATACAGCAGACAGAACGAAGCGCTCCAGAAAGTAAGTAGCTGAGGCACCAAACCACAAAGAAATCCCCAACTTAAGGAGGAGAGCATCTGAGATCACTGCCGAAATCATCCATGAGTGAGGAACCCCGGAAGTGTGTGCCTCGATGCGCAACACAGGAAAGATTCAGGCACCGTACAGGAAGGAGCAGGCAAAGTCACAAGCCTAGTGCACCGCAGAGTTAGGGCAGACCCCACTGACCGTGACCCCTGGGGGTAGAGAAGAGCTCCAACTCCAACCCAGGTAATGTGTCCTATAGCGCCTCCCATGTTGTGACATTGACAAGTCACTGCCCAGAACAGGTAACAGATACCAGGCAAAAGTCTTCGCAAATACACAGAAGGTATCTGGGAGCATGAGCATGAGCGATCCAGGAACCCTAGATGCAAAGGCACTGAGACGGGTCTCAAGTATTGTTTGACATCAGCTCCATCCCAATAGATGGCAGGTTCTGGACTGGTCTGGTGGGACGAAAAGAAAATGTTCTTGAATATCTTTAGCACATTTTCTTTATTACTAGTAAAACAGGCCAGTTTCTGACACAAATGAAACAGGCGCTAGCAAGGTTTTCTCCGGAGTGTGTATGTTTGAGAGAGAGTGTGTGTGTGACAGAGAGAGAGTGAGACCGCTGGGTGCGAGTGTGTCTCCTCTGTCCCATGCCCCCCTCCAGCCACCCAGCGATTCTCCTGTCTCTTCTGTCCCCTGCCCCCCTCCAGCCACCCAGCGATTCTCCTCTCTCCCCTGCCCCCCAGCCACCAAGCGATTCTCCTCTCTCCCCTGCCCCCCCAGCCACCAAGCAATTGTCCTATCTCCTATGCCCCTCTCCAGCCACCCAGCGATTCTCCTGTCTCCCCTGGCCCCCCTCCAGCCACCCATCGATTCTCCTCGTTCCTCTGTTTACCTCTGTCGAAGCGGCCGCGTCTTTGAAAGCCCTGCCCATCTGTAGTCTTCCCTTCGACTTCGTTCCCTCTGAGTCCCACCTGCTGACGTAATTTTCCTCTTTCCGCGAGGGCAGGACCCTGAGGGAACGAACTCGAAGGGAAGGCTATAGACGTTGTTGTGCCTCGTGCTGCTATCCTGTGGTTGGTCTGTGCTGTTTGTGACAAACCCGGAAGTACGTGACGTCAATTCAGGAGATGGATACAGCTTTAGAGGCAGCACAAACCCTTCAAACTTTCACTGCCACGGAGTCAGCTTCAGAACGTTGGAGGTGCTTTTTATTATATAGGATTTTTTAAAGTTTCCATTAAACTTTTTTTACTGCTCTAAGTTAAAATCTTACCTTAAATTAGCATGTAGAACACTTTACACATGAACACAATGCCTTCCAGATATTTCTTAATCTGTATGTAATAAAACAGATTACAAACATTATTTCAAGCTTTTTAGGTAAAATAGATTTAGATAGATAGGTAAGAGGTAAGAGAGTACAAGGAGTTAGAAAGTAAGGTGACTAATTTAAAGAAAGTTGCACATGAAGTCAGAGAGATGGTTAACATATAGATAGGTAGGAGAGTAAGAGGAGTTAGAAAATAAGGTGACTAATTTAAAGAAAGGTGCATATGAGGTTAGAGAAATGGTTAAATACCGTGTTTCCCCGAAAATAACACCTACTCCGAAAATAAGGCCTACCGGAGTTTTGCTACAAATTTGTATTATAAGGCCTCCCCCGAAAGTAAGACCTACCTGAAGCAGTGCCGCCGAGAGCCGGACAAAGGCTGCTGCCGCCCCCGAGGTCGCCCCCCCCCCCCCCCCCCTCCATCGCTCCCGGAACTACCAGTACCTGAAACGCCTCCTTTCACCTTCCTTCGCAAGTTCGGAGCAAGCAGCAGCAGCAGGGCAGGCCACTCCTTCCTTCCGTGTTCCGCCCTCACCTGACGTAACGTAACGTCAGGCGAAGGCGAGGCACAGAAGGAAGGAGAGGTCTGCCCTGCTGCTGCTTGCTCCGAACTTGCGAAGGAAGGTGAAAGGAGGCATTTCAGGTTGGGAGCGACGGAGGGCAGGTGGAGGGGGGGCCCGGCGACCTCGGTTGGGGGGGCGACCTTGGGTGGGGGTGGCGACCCCGATGTTTCCCCGAAAAAAAATAAGACCTCCCCTGAAAATAAGACCTAGCGGGTCTTGGGGAGGAAAAATTAATATAAGACAGTGTCTTATATTCGGGGAAACACGGTATTAGCTAGGATAGGAGTGGATAAACATGATGCAATGTAGTCTGAAACTCACTAAATTCCACTGGGCAGGCTGGTGCTGATATTCTACAGCACCTAACCAGGCAGTATTACTGAATAACATCAGCTCAGATTGTACAAGCCAATAGGGCAGTCCTGAGGGCAGAGTCGGAGAGTAGCTGGCACCTATGTGGGCACGGGCCATATTTTGGGTTGGTGCCTGCACAGCTATGTGGCCAGATGAGAACTGCACAGAAGGCTGTTCTTTCTTTCGACGCTTAGATCTGTAGGTACCTGTTGCTCATGCTTCCCCAGTTCTGATCCACTTAGCTCCCCGATCCTATCCCCCATTCTGTTTTCCCAAGCCTCTAACCCCCTCTCCTAGCATCTAGTGGGCTAGGGTGAGGAGCAGTGCCCCTAGGCTTCTTCCCCCTTCTGGCTTGGAGTTCCAAAATGCCAGTGATAACCCCTAGGTATCTCACAGTTTTAAAAAAAAAAACTTTCCCGGTAATTAAAAAATTATATTTACCTATTCCTGATTCTTCTCTTTGCCTGAAAAGGAATAGTAACTAGTTTAGGACTTGTCTGTACACCACTTAATTTACAGTCAATTATTTCCAATTAAGAGAACAAGAGGGGGTTTGTCATTATGGAATATATTCATCTGTAAGTGATTGGCTTTAACAATTTTATAGTTGCTGAGAAGTAAACATTAAATAAATCACATAAGATACCCGTTCTTCTATAATGGATATAATATTATTTATTTATGCTTTATATTCTGCATGAACCTGAAATATATTATATAGAAGAACACCAAACCCTTGCCACATTCAACATGGAGGGGCATTTTCAATATGACATCTAAGGTCCAATTTGGACATTTTGCACAAAATGTCCAAAATCCAAATAAGAAAGAAGGACATTTTCAAAAAAAGAAAAATGTATATCTTTTTTTTTTTTTTTTAATAATGTTTCGAACAAGGTTTTGTGCTTTGGATGTTTCATTTTTTTGGTCCATTTTTGAAAAAAAAAAAAAGAATGAATGCAAAATGTAGAGATTCATGCCATTGGGATGTAGAAGGAGCCAATATTTTTAGTAAACTGGTCCCCTAGACATCCCGGAGAGCAAATGGGGCACTCTGGAGGGCACTCTGTGCGCTTCATAAAAATGCTCCCAGGTACACATTTCACCTTTGCTCCCTTATCTTGTCCCCCGAAACCTTGGAAGGGGTCACAGTTTCCACCACAAGTGTGACAGATAGAGGGGAGATAGGGACCTGGGTCCCCCACTGTGTACTGCACTGACCACTACACTAATCCAGAGACCTGCATGTTGCTCTAACAGACCTTACTTTAACATCTGCAGCTGTCATAGAGGCAGGTAAGTCATATTTTTATTCACATTTTGGGGGGGGGGGAAGGGAGGGGGGTCAGTGACATTGGGGGGTATTGGGGGGGGTCTCCCCTGATTCCCTCCAGTGGTCATCTGGTCATTTAGGGCACCTTTTTATTCCTTATTTGTTCTGAAAACAGGTCTAGACCAAAACTTCTTGGTTTTAGTCCTGGGCGTTTTTGTTTTGTTCCATTATGGCTGTAAAATGTCCAAATGTTTTACAAAGGCGTGCTGAAAAATGGCCTGTGGTAGTGTAGATGCGTGTTTTGGGCGTGCACAGAATCATTTTCAGCACACCTGTAAGAGTGCCTCTTAAAATTTTTTCTGAAAATGGATGTGTGACAAAATGAAAATTGCCACGCATCCATTTTAGGTCTGAGACCTTACCACCAGCCATTGACTTAGCAGTAAAGTCTCATGCAGTAACCGAGCGGTAATAACCTACACGCGTCAAATGCCACTTGCAACACGCCCAATACATGTGTCCAAAAATAAAAATTATTTTTCAGATGCGTGTATCGGACGCGGGCCAAAAATGAAATTACCTTAAGAGCCACACAGTAGCTGGGTGGTGACTCCATTTTGACGCATGTTGAGCGCACATGTAGATGCTTTATGCGGCTTAGTAAAAGGCCCCTAAAAAAATCTGCCTCTGAATCTTCTCATTCTGGATGTTTTATTGGTGGTTGAGCAATGGAACTTAAAGAAATCTCATTGAACCTGGAGGATGTACTGAGCCAAATCAACAAAATGAAAGGAGTAGTAAATCACCTGGACTGGATGGCATGCACCCTAACTGAAAGAACTCCAAACATGAAATTGCTGATCTGCTATTAGAGATCTGTAAGCAGTCATTAGAATTGTCCATAACACCTAAAGATTGGAGGGTGCCCAATGTAACACCAATTTTTAAAAAAGGGTTCCAGGGGTCATCTGAGAAATTAGAGACATCTGTGCCTGGCAAAATAGTGGAAACTATTATAAAGAATAAAATTATGGAACACATAGATAAACATGTATTAATGGGACAGAGCCAACATGGATTCAGCCAAGTGAAGTCTTGCTTCATTTCTTTAAAGGAGTGAATAAATATGTTGATAAAAGTAAGCTGATTGATGTAGTGTATCTAGATTTTCAGAAAGCTTTTCACAAAGTTCTTCATGAGAAACTCCTGAAAAAATAAGAGTCATGAGATAGGAGGCAATGTTCTGTTGTGGAGGAATTGGTTATTGAACAGAAACCAGAGGGTGGGGTTAAATGCCCATTTTTCTCCGTGGAGAAGGGTGAATAGAGGAGTGCCACAGGGATCTGTAAATTGGAACGATGAATGAGTAATTAAATTTGCAGATGACCTAAAATTATTCCTAGTTGTTAAAAACACATGCTGACTATGAAAAATTGCAGGGAGACCTCAGGAAATTGGAAGACTGGGTATTAAATGGCAGATGAAATTTAATGTGGAAAATGCAAATTGATGTACATTGGAAAAAATAATCTGAATCATAGTTATCTGATAGAGATAGGAGGTAGAGTTCTACTGTGAATTAAAAACTGGTTAAAAGATAGAAATAGAGATTAGGGTTAAATGGTCAGTATACTCAGTGGAGTACTTACTCAGCCAGATGTGAAGATTGTTCCTCTTTCTAAAAAAAAAAAAAAAAGTAAGGCAAATCGTAAGTTCAAGGTTTTTTTCTTATGGAATTTTAACAGCCATATAAAAGAAAAATAAGTAAAAAAAAAAAAAAAGTAACAGTGCTGAATGTCACCATTATCCAGATAATTATGACTCTGCTCGTTATGCCTGAATATTCAGCACTGGTATCCCGAAAACACTAGGAGAGGGAGCTGTTATCTACTCTAAAGCATTCAGTGTCATTGGCCCAGCTCTTTGGAATGCTTTCCCCCCTCAATTATGACTAATAAGCTCTTATAAACATTTTCATTCTGCCTTAAAACCTTATACTTTTCCAAGATTCCTACAATCCCAATTATTGATTGCTTTAAGAATTCATAATGGAAACCTAGATCCTGCCCAAAGGGCCCTGTATACCTCAGCATTACGATTCTCTAATACCTAACTCCCCCCCTTTACAGTCCTTTATTGACTGGAGTTCCTTTCTTCTCTCCCCTTCCTTCATTTACTTTTTTTTTAATTCATTATTTTATTGAATTTTAAAATGTAGACCACTCTGAAAGTCCTTTACACAATGGTGGTGTATATCAAAATTTTAATAAACCTGAAACAGTGCTGAATATCGCCATTATCCAGATAATTATGACTCATCATTATATCTGAATATTCAGCTCTGACATCTGGATTCCATCGGGGGGGGGGGGGGGAGGGGGTTATCCAGGTAATTGTGCCTACTACAGCAGCAAACAGGTCCCTGGAGTACCCTATTGGTTGGTGCACTGCACTGTAGAGAAAGGGGACCCAGGCCCAAATCCCACTCAAAGTGTTACCCTTGTGATGGAAAGTGTAAGCCTTCCAAAACCCACCAAAAACCTGCTGTACCCACAAATAGGTGACACCTGCAGGCATAAGGGCTATTGGGTACAGTACATTTTTGGTGGGTTTTAGAGGGCTTACCATACAATATAAGGGGGTAACAGTGAGATGTGCTCATGGGATATTATATGTGAAGTCCACTGCAGCACCCCCTAGTGTGCCCCACTACTCTGATGAGATGTCTATATGGCCAGTCTACTAAGAATGTTATCCACAGAGACAGAGAATGGAGGAAGAGGAGAGGTTGGTTTAGGGGGAAAGATAAGAAGCTCAGTCTTGGTCATGTTTAGTTTCAGATGGCAGTGAGACATCTAGGCAGCAATGTCGGACAGGCAGGCTCTACCTTGCCTTCCCTCAATTCTTTCTCTCAACCCTCCTACAACCTCTGCCTCCATGTCTGAAGTCTGAAATCACTGAAGAGGAAACTGCATATTTCCTTTCCTCCTCCAAACTGACTACCTATTCCTCTGACCCTATTCCCACCCATCTACTTAGCACTATCTCTCCTACTGTCATCCCTTCTGTCTGTCATTTCCTCAATCTTTCAATTTCCACTGCAACTGTTCCTGATGCCTTCACACATGCCATAGTTATACCATTCCTCAAAAAACCTTCATTGGACCCAACCTGCCTTTCCAACTATTGCCCCATCTCCCTCCTGCCATTTACTATCCAAGATACTGGAATGTGCCGTTCACCGCCATTGTCTTGACTTTCTTTCATCTCAAGCTATTCTTGATGCACTTCAATCTGGCTTTCGCCCTCTTCATTCAACTGAGACAGCCCTTGCTAAAGTCTCTAATGACATGTTCCTGGCCAGATCCACAGGTCTCTATCCTTCTCAATCTATCTGCTGCTTTGACACTTTTGATCACCGCCTACTCCTTGATATACAGTCCTCACTTAGATTTCAGAACTCTGTTCTTTCCTGGTTTTCTTCTTATCTCTCCCATCGCACTTTTAGTGTACATTCTGGTGGATCCTCTTCCACTTCTATCCCACTATCAGTTGGTGTACCTCAGGGCTCTGTCTTGGCACCTCTTCTTTTTTCCATCCAGTGGTGTACCTAAGGTAATTGACATCTGGGGCCAGTCATTTTTTAATACCCCCCTCCAAAATCCAGTACTAGGCATACCGAGAATACAAAACACTCAGGACTTATAGAGCAATTCTACCATACCATAAGCAGTAATTTCTACAAGTCACACAAGGGTATACCTAGGAAAAGGAAGCATCTTAAACACTGCAGTCAGCACTAGAACATCAATTCACCTATTGTAAAACGAAGATCGTCGATCCTGCACAGTCAATGCCAACTGATAGCCATGTCTTTTTCACAGATACACCCTAATCCACTATAGAATAAGTAACCATAAACTTTCTATTTAGACAAAAATTAAACTGAGATTCTGCATACAATGCAACACCACAGAAACAGAAAATGTCCCCTAGTACTGTGCAAAATATAAAGATAGCAGATGTAAATTTCACCACTTTACAAATTAACAAATAGAAATAAAACAAATATAGAAAATAAAATAATGGCACAGTTTTCTGGCGGCCAGTCTGCGCCTCAGATCATAGTAACATAGTAGATGATGGCAGAAAAAGACCTGCACGGTCCATCCAGTCTGCCCAACAAGATAAACTCATATGTGCTACTTTTTCTGTATACCTTTCCTTGATTTGTATCTGCCATTTTCAGGGCACAGACTGTAGAAGTCTTGCTCAGCACTAGCCCCACCTCCCAACCACCAGCCCCACCTCCCCCACCAGCTCTGCCACCTAATCTCGGCTAAGCTTCTGAGGATCCATTCCTTCTGAACAGGATTCCTCTATGTTTATCCCATGCATGTTTGAATTCCGTTACCGTTTTCATGGCCACCACCTCCTGCGGGAGAGCATTCCAAGTATCCACCACTATCTCCGTGAAAAAATACTTCCTGACATTTTTCTTGAGTCTGTCCCCCTTCAATCTCATTTCATGTCCTCTAGTTCTGCCACCTTCCCATCTCCGGAAAAGATTCGCCTGCGGATTAATACCTTTCAAATATTTGAACGTCTGCATCATATCACCCCTGTTTCTCCTTTCCTCCAGGGTATACACGTTTAGGTCAACAAGTCTCTCCTCATACGTCTTGTAACGCAAATCCCATACCATTCTCATAGCTTTTCTTTGCACTGCTTCCATACTTTTTACATCCTTAGTAAGATATGGCCTCCAAAACTGAACGCAATACTCCAGGTAGGGCCTCACCAACGACTTATACAGGGGCATTAAAACCTCTTTTCTTCTGCTGGTCACACCTCTCTCTATATAGCTGTTACACTCTGTTACACTCCTACCTGGCTGCTCCTGGTTACATTCTGTTACACTCCTACCTGGCTGTCCCTGGCGGTGGCCATCTTGGAAGGTTCAGTTGAGGAGCGGCCATCTTGAGAGGTGCATTTGATCAGTTCCTGAGGGGCAGCCATCTTGAGAGGCTTATTCCTATGGGCGTGCGCAATGAGGTTCCTTGCCCGTCAGCTGTGGCAGGGATCTCCTGATGAGAGGCCTATTTATGAACTGAACACGGTCATCAGTTTGCTTTGGCTTCTATCGTTGTAGAGGTCTGGTGTGTGTTCTGAGCATTCTGCTGTCTTCTCCCGACTTGGCTTTGACTTCTGGATTGGACCTGACATTCCCTGCTTTGCTGCCTGCCCTGACTTCTGGATTGGACCTGACATTCTCTGCTTTGCTGCCTGCCCTGACTTCTGGATTGGAACTGATATTCTCTGCTTTGCTGCCTGCCCTGGCTTCTGGTTTGGACCTGACTTTCTCTGCTTTGCTGCCTGCCCTGACTTCTGGATTGGACCTGATATTTTCTGCTTTGCTGCCTGCCCTGACTTCTGGTTTGGACCTGATATTTTCCGCTTTGCTGGCTGCCCTGATTCTCAGTTTGGACTTGCTGCCTCGCTTGGCTAGCGGCCATCCAACCCCGCTCATATCCTGAAGTCCTGGTGGCCACCCGCACCTGGGAGCTCAACTCCTGGGGAACAGTGGTCGTCCCCAGGTGAAGCTAGGGGTTGTCTGGCTGCCTGACTTAGTGCGGCCTCCTTTTTCACCGTGCTCTGTCGAGGCACAAGTGCTCACTACCAGTTCCGTAACATCTTTATTGGAGTTCTCATCAATGGTAACAATATTTGAAGAAAAAAACAACTGCTTCAACATTCAGCAGATAAGAAATTCATCCACAACATATCATATAACATGTGGTACCATATCAAAACAGAACAGATTTAAATATTTAGCAACAGATGCGATCAAACCACCCACTGAAGAGCTCCAGCAGCCATTTTTCTTTTATCTCCCTCTCCCCCCCCCCCCACCCCCATGATGGGACCCTGCGAACAAACCACCTGACTCCTTCCCTCCTCCTTATACCCTAATCACAAACCAGAATACCAACCCCAAATAGCATTATCTGGTCATATAACATGCTCATAGCACCTCAAGCATTAAGAAGCAAACTACGCTCTATGTGGAAGATGTAGCCAATAAGGTTCCCAAATGCTCTGGAAGCATTCCCACTGTGTTTCAGTCCTCCTAGCCAGCCCTTGCCTCTCAAATAGTGCCAGTTCAAACAGGAACATTTTCCACATTTTGAGTTGGGGAGCTCTGTGCATGCGCCAATGTACAAGTATTACTTTTTTCGCTAACAAGAGAGCTTTTGCCAAAAACAAATGCTGTGCCACAGATTCCGCCTGTAACAAGCTCTTGTCATAGAACAAAAACCCCACCGGGTGACTCTGAACCTGCCTCTTCAGACAATTTGAAAGTACCCTCCTAACCCCTTCCCAAAACAGCCGAGTCTGATCACAGGTCCAGTACATATGTCCCAACAAAGCATTATCGTCACCACATTTAAGACATCTCCCTGAGTCTGCGAATCCAGTTCGGAATGCTCTCCAGGGAGCAATATGCATTCTAAGAAGAAATTTGTACTCCTGCTCCCTGTGTTGCTCATTAATAGAGGTTCGTGCAATGTTGGCAAGGAACACCTGGAGCACCCCCACCTCCACATTACTCTTTAAATCTGCCGACCAGGCTTCTGCAGCACCCTGCAAGGAGACCGCCGGTCTTACATCATAGAGCACCCGTATGTAATTAGATAACCTAGGATGATTAGTATCCCCCAACCTCAAACTCTCCGTTACCCTTGAGCAAAAACTGCTCCAAGCTGAGCTCGAGGTAATGAAGAGACATAGTGTCGTACTTGTAAATACATAAGAATATCAGATCCTCCCCAATCATATCTCTCACACAAAATCGACATAGATAACATTTTTCCTTCCTCATCCAATATGTCCCCTACCCACCGAATGGCCTCCTCCCCTTCTTTCCATGTGAATCCACTTCTCCCCACCCCCGGTAGAAAATCCAAATTGCCCACCAGTGGAAGAAACAGTGACACTCCACGCAATCCCCCCTAAACACTTTGCATAGGGCCCTCCACACTGTCCTCATATACATCCAAACCACATGTTTCTTAGTCGCATCTATCAGTTGTGCTGCCCCAGCATGCAATAAATAAGATGCTGACATAGAATACATACAGCTAGCCTCTACCTCGTAAGGCATAAATCCTGATGCACCAAGAAGCCAGTCCCGAACATGCCTCATGCCGCAACTCAGATTGTATTGTCTCAGGTCCAGAAGCCCCATCCCTCCTTTAGACCTAGGATTCATAAGAGTAGACAACGAGATCCTGGCCCTCTTTCCCTTACACAGAAAGGCACTCAAGACCCTATTGAGTTTCATCAAGTCTGTATCTCTCAACCAGAAGGGTAATATCTGTAGCACATATAGCCACCAAGGCACTAAGATCATATTATACAAGAAAATTCTGCCTGCTAGGCCCAGAGGCAATCCCATCCACATAAGCAGACACTCCTCCGTTCTCCTCAATAACGGGTACACATTTAACTCATACAATTTACTGGTATCTGCAGCTATGTACGCACCCAAATACTTCAGGGACACCCCTGCCACCTTCAGCGGAAACTCCGTCCCCAAATCTTCAATCCTCACATTTATGGGCAACGCTTCAGACTTAGATACATTGAGTTTAAGTCCAGACATAAGCCCAAACTCACCAAAGAGCTGCAGTACCTGTTTCCACGTCTTGTCAGGCTCTGTCACCACTAACATAATATCGTCAGCAAAAGCCATACACATTAAGGGCGCACACCTCTGTGATACTGCTGTCCCCGGGATGTGCCTGGCAGACCTAAGCTTCACCAACAATGGTTCCAAAAAGAGTATATACAACAACGGCGACAAGGGACACCCTTGCCATGTACCTCTCCCTAACGGAAAAAACTCTGACTGTAGTCCATTAACCAAGACAGCGTCTGTAGGGTTTGCATATAGAGTGCGAATGGCCTGCAAAAAATACCCCTCGATTCCACAGAAGCCTAACAATGTAAATAGAAAAGACCACTCCACCCTGTCAAAGGCCTTTTCAGAATCGAAGCTTATAGCCATCGCGGGGATACTCAATTGCGCACACCTCTCGAGGCCCACTAACAACTTGCGAACATTTACCCCAGCGTGCCTGCCTTTCACAAATCCCACTTGATCGCCATCCACCAACTTCAGGACCACTCGCGACAACTTTTCAGCCAAAACCCGCGCAAACAATTTAAGGTTAACATTTATGAGAGAGATAGGTCGGTAGGATCCTGGTTGCAAAAGATCCTTCCCTGGCTTGGGGAGAACAGTAATCAAGGCTTGGTTTGCGCCTCCAGGAAATCGCCCTCCCTGCACAGCTGTTTCAAAATACTCCCCAAGGAGCCTCAAGACCTGCCCACTCAGGAGTATGTAATAAAAGGTTCTTAATAGCATTCTGTGGCTCAGACTCAGAAATAGGCTCATTTAACCTTATCCTCTCTTCCTCTGTTATTTGTGGAAGTTTACACTCCCGAAGGAAGACCTCCATTACATCCTGCTGACCCCTCCCCTCCACCTCATATAATGATCTATAAAACTAGGCAAAAATCTGCTCCAGCTTTTTTTGATCTGTCACTACCCTTCCCCCCGAGTCACACAGAGCAGATATCACAGACACACCTGACTACCTCTTAGTGAGATTTCCCAGTAATTTACCTGGCTTATTGCCATATTTAAAAAGTCTAAACCTTTGGTAGAAAATGTTCTTCTGTGCTTGCTCCTGAAATAAACTATTGAGTGCTCCCTGAGCCCGCTCCAAAGCATGTTTCCCCGCTACTGTGGGACAGTCATTCAGCCGTCTCTTGAGCATTCTAATCCGCCTCTCCAACTCCACCATCCTACTGGCCTGTTGTCTCTTTCTCTGTGCGACAAAAGCTATGATGTCTCCTCTAATGACTGCCTTCCCCGCTTCCCACAATAAAGTGGGATTCATAGCATGTTCTCTGTTATTATATAGGTACTCCTCCTATTTTTGGCTCAGGTACTTTCGAAAGGCCCTGTCCATATACAAATACATTGGGAACTTCCACTTCCCCCTCACTCCCCCTCCTACACCTCCCAGTTCAGCAGTGATATATACAGGTGTATGATCTGAAACCACCATGGGCCCAATTTCGGCCTTCTGTACTTGGTGGAAAATATCCCTGGAAACAAAGATATAATCTATTCTAGATATCGTTGCATGAACCCTCGAGGTATGCGTGAAATCCCTCTCTAAAGGGTGCAGCGTTCTCCAAGAGTCCACCAAATCAAGTCTTTTTAGCAGAACCCCCAGCCCCTCTGTTGTTTTAGGTCTGGACCTCTGCACACTGGCCGTAGTATCCATAATGGGATCTAGAATTGTGTTAAAATCCCCCAGGATGACTTTGGGTCCAACAATCCCTGACAGTATAGCAACTAGCTTCCTAACGAATGTCCGCTGAGACGTATTAGGCGCATTCACAGAAACCAAAGTAAGTCTGGATTGATGCAACGCCCCCTCCACAATCACATATCTCCCTGCTGTATCCGCTGTGATCTTATATTATGCTTCACAAAGGGGACCTTTTTGTTTATTAAGATAGCTACTACACCTGCCTTACTTTTCGGAGCAGACGCCCAATAGCACTGAGCCACCCAAGAACGCTGTAATTTTTGATGCTCTGTATCACTAAGTTTGGTTTCTTGCAGTTCAGCAATACCAACATTGTGTGCATTCAAAGACTGTAAAATCTTAGCACGTTTAATCGGCGAATTTACTCCCGACACATTCCATGATACACATATTATTCCTTTATGTGACCCCATTTGCGGAAAGTAAACCTTGACACACACTCTCCAATAATCTTGTTTTTCTCCCCACCCTGGGGCCCAGCCTCCCCCATGGTGAGCTTCCAAACTCTTCCACAACTCAACTCCCATACATACCAACACACTCTCAACTTTCACCTCCCATTGGTTCATCCACCCCAGGTCCCATCCTCCCAATCCCTCCCTCCACCCCCCTTCCCCCTCCTCCCGCTCCCCCATCCCACTGCCCCCTACCCCTCGGATCCCCTCCATTACTCTCAAGGGCCATTTCCGTGACACATCCCAGCCCTCTTTCCCTTGTCTGTGCACACAAAAAGACTTTGCTCCTCCCACCCAATATCCCATACCCAAGCTTGTACTCATCCCCTTATATCTTTCCTCCTTTATGCAATTGACCCACACCAAAACCTCGTATACCCCAACCAACAAACATTCCCACCCCCAAAAATAAACCATACAGTTTTCAACCTTCAACTTAAGATCATCCCGCTGGCCTTCCAGCATGTTCAACCGCTTTTAATCAGCAGCGTGATACCTTTCCCCCAGAAAAGAATGATAATGTTCAGTTTGGGAACCACTGCTGCATCTGCTTTTTCGCTGCTTCACTGTTCTCAAATATATGAGCTTTGCCTTCCTTGACCACCCGGAGTCGCACTGGGAACTGCAAAGTAAATGGAATTTGCTTCTCCACCAGTTTCTTACAGATGTCCGAATATCCTTTTCTTAGCTGAGCCACTGCCATAGAATAGTCTTGAAATAGCAGAATTTTGGCGTTTTGAAATTTTAAGTCCTGCGTGGGAGGACATTTCCTCATGAGTTGCTCCTTCTGTGCGAAATTCAGAAATCTCGCCACCACCACTCGCGGCCTAGTCGCTCCCTCCATTCGCCGGCCCACACGGTGTGCACGCTCAATCTGTATGGCTCCTACCTCCGACTCAGCCTCCATAAGCTCCGCAAACCAATGCTCCAGGACACCTTTCAAATCCCGTTCACCCAATGTTTCCGGCAGACCCACTAGTCTCACATCGTTCCGCCTGGATCGATTTTCCAAATCGTCCAGCTTTAAATTGCAACCTGCCACTTCCTTCTTTAAGCTCGTCAGCTCTTCCAGCACTCCTTGCAAGCCGTCCTCCGCGGCCCCGACTCTCACTTCCAGCTCAGACACTCTAAGATTAAAGTCTGTTACCGCCTGAGTCAATCCCTGCACGCTGGCCTGAATACCATCCAGTCGTGTGCCAAGCGTGGTACTCACTGCCATTGAGATTTTGCCAACTAGGTCCTCCGAAATCGCCACAGCTTCACCCGCATCCTCCCAGACACGTTTTTGTATTTTCTTTTTTAGTGCCTTTCGCAGCCATATCCGCCCCGGATTTCAGCACAAATCTGTCCATAAGCGTGGGGACTATGGATTTCTACGCAAACACAGCTGTGTAACAAAAAGATGATATCTCAAAGCTTTTTGAAAGAGGAGAGGGCCGAGAAGCTCAGAGAGAACGCTGCCTCTTAGCTCAGGCGCATCACGTGACCCTACGGAGCTCTGAAAAGGTCAAACATCATCTATTTGAACCACATGAGGCCTGCACAGTTCAAATAGATAATGTTTAAGCTTAACCGAGCTCTTCAGTTACAGAGCCCCATGGGTCAAATGGTGATCAGCTGAGGACAACCTCATTTTGAGTTGGACTTACCCGAAACAGAGAAGTGCTTATTAATATGTCTTCTGATGTGCCACCACGGATCTCAATGGTTTTTTTGCATTCTTTGCAAATATTTTTGGCCTTGTTCAAAACCAAATATGATGTTTCTATAAAACAAACAAAACTTTAATAAACAAGATGCTCCTACTAATAATATTATTATTGTTATTATTTAAGAAAACAACATATATTAAGGTATGCAATGTAATAAAAGAAGCAAAAATGTAAATACAGAGGAAGACTTTGTGTATGACTGATGTAATGATTGTCTTTGTTATCTTCAGTATGGAAGTTCTGTTTGTGCTGTTCTATCATATAATGGATTTCCTAGCTTAAACTATGTTGCATGTTATTGTACATTTTTTAATGTGTAAACCGTTCTGGCTTGCTATGCGATAAGTGACGGTATAGTAAACAAATAAATGATAAACAATAAGATGTCTTCCCCTCCCCCCTGAGCTGTACAGCACCCTTCCTTGCAGCGTATGACAATAAAGTGATCTACAACACTGGAGCTGCCAGAGCTACACTTGCCTTTTGCCATTTGCAGGATACAGACTGTAGAAGCCTTTCTGGCATTGGCTTTGGTCTCCCAATGCTGGAGATGCCAAATCTTCTTTCAGTCTTTTGCCATTTGCGGGACACAGTCTGTAAAGTCTATCCATCATTGACCTCAGTTCCCCCATGTTGGATTTGGCTAATCTTCTTTCAGTCTTTTGACATTTGTGGGACACGAACCATAGAAGTCTGTCTGGCATTGGCCTCAGTTCCCATTACTCCTGCCCAAGATAACACCATAACAGCATATTGTGTTTCCATCCTCTTTCTAGTTAGGCATCCCCTTGTCTATCCCATGCATTTTTGAATTCACTCACCGTTTTTGACTCTACCATCTCTCCTGGAAGGGCGTTCCAGGCGTCCACTACCCTCTCTGTGAAAAAGTATTTCCTGACATTATTCTTAAGTCTGCCTCCCTGCAATGTCAATCCATGTCCTCTAGTTCTACTCCTCTACATCTCAGGAAGAATTTTGTTTCAATATTAATACCTTTCAAATACTTAAGTATCTGCATCATATGACCTCAACTCTTTTTATGTCCTTGAAGAGATATGGTCTCCAAAACTGGACACAATACTCCAAGTGGGGCCTCATCAATGACTTGTTCAGGAGTATCAACACCTCCTTTCTTCTGCTGGTTACACCTTTCTCTATATACAGCCTAACATTCGTTGGGCAACAGCCACTCCCTTGTTACATTGTTTTGCAACCTTCAGATCCTCAGACACTATCACCCCAAAGTTTCTCTCCTGATCTGTGCATGTCAGTCTCTCACCCCCTAGCACATACTGTCCTTTTGGATTTCTACATTCCAAGTGCATCACTTTACACTTCTTTGCTTTAAATTCTAAGTGCCAAAAATTTGACCATTCTAATTTTTGTAGATCCCTTCTCATGTTGTTCATTCCCTCTGGGGAGTCCAGTCTGTTACAAATCTTGATGTCATCCACAAAAAGGCAAACGTTTACTTCTAACCCTTCAGCAATGTTGTTCACAAATATGTTAAATAGAATTGGCCCCAGTACTGATCCCTGAGGCACTCCACCACTTACCTTTCTATCCTCTTCATGCCCTGAGCCCCGTCGTCTTACCTCCAGACCCTGGAGGTCAGGCCCCATAGTGTTTTCAGGATCTTCAGCAGTCTGCCTGTTGAGGCAGGCCACCTGCGCAGCTGTGTCTGCATCCTGTGATGCTCCTCTGGCCAGGTAGCCTACTCGCATGCTGCCTTCTCAGTGCCAGTCAGTGCTGAATTTCATAGGTGTAGATGCGACTGATGAGCAGCTCTTAAAGGGGCAGTAGTGGAGAGTTCCGTGCCATGAGAGGAGGTTCCTCTTCCTGTCTTTGGGTATTTTAGGAAGGTTGCCTACTCTCTTCTTGCCTTTGCAACAGTTCTTCTAGTGGTACCCAGTGTGTGTTGCAGCCAGCCATTTCTCTAGTCTTATTCCGACTTTGTGTATGACTTGTTCCAGCTTTGCTCCAGGCTATTTGGCCTTCGATCCCAGTTCCTAGGGTCCTTGCTGCCCCTGGCTCCAACTTGGTCAAACCAGCCCCATGGGCTCTTCTCAAAGCCACTCCCAGGTCCTGATCCTCTCAGGCCTGCCCCCAAGGGATCTTCTCAGAGCCACTTGCTAGCCTTTTCTTAGCCAGGGCATGACTTGCCTGCCATCAGTCAGAGCCTGCCTAACACCTTTGGGTTGGACAGGCAGTGTCATCCCAACTGTAGTCATAAGTACATAAGTAATGCCATACTGGGAAAAGACCAAGGGTCCATCAAGCCCAGCATCCTGTCCACGACAGCGGCCAATCCAGGCCAAGGGCACCTGGCAAGCTTCCCAAACGTACAAACATTCTATACATGTTATTCCCGGAATTGTGGATTTTTCCCAAGTCCATTTAGTAGCGGTTTATGGACTTGTCCTTTAGGAAACCGTCCAACCCCTTTTTAAACTCTGCTAAGCTAACCGCCTTCACCACTTTCTCCGGCAACGAATTCCAGAGTTTAATTATACGTTGGGTGAAGAAAACTTTTCTCCGATTTGTTTTAAATTTACTACACTGTAGTTTCATCGCATGCCTCCCTAGTCCTAGTATTTTTTGGAAAGCGTGAACAGATGCTTCACATCCACCTGTTCCACTCCACTCATTATTTTATATACCTCTATCATGTCTCCCCTCAGCCGTCTCTTCTCCAAGCTGAACAGCCCTAGCCTCCTTAATCTTTCTTCAGCTTGTTTGGTAAACAGAAGTCTTACTTTCACAGCGAGACTGTACACATGAAATGGGGGCTCTCTGAAGACAAAAGAGTGATGCAGAAGCTGCCATAAACATTACCCAGGCAAGTGATGGCATATCCCTTGCTTGTCCATGTAGAACGTTTTCTTGCTCATTTACTGGCGCCAATATATTTAACTGAACTTCAAACGATCAGTAAAGCGCCATTTCCTAACTCTGGGGTGGGCAAATTATTTTGCCCTGGGGGCATCAGAGGATCATGTTCCTGAATCAGGGCTGTGGGAAGGTGGTGGTGGTGCAGTTTGAGGGATTGCAGGCTTCATGGGCTGCTGCAAATTGTCTTCTGGCTGCTTGGTGTGAGGTCAAATGTTGAATTGCATCAGGCTGATTCTGGCTTGCAGGCCATAGATTGTCCATCTTTGGTCTAATTGCTGCATATAAGAAGCATTATATATACCCTGATCTGTGACAGACGGCAAAGGCCATGAGCTCGGACGAGTCACCCACCTTGCAGCTGCTTCATCAACTGGCTCTTCAGCTCTATCAACTCTGTGGTTCTGTCTGGAACCTGACCACCTCATGGGCCACCTCCAAATGTCAGTGGTGCCACAGGCCTCGGTCTCTCCAGTATCGACAACCAGTTCAGCTCCGGTGGCCGTATCCTAGCTGCAGGTATTAGGCTGGTGGGTCCTCCTAGATATGATGGGAGTCCTAAGGCCTGTAGAGCTTTTATCAACCAAAGTCTAATAATTTTCAAACTTCAAGCAAGGGACTTCATCTCAGATAGGGACTGTGCAGCTTATATTATATCCTTGTGGTCAGGCCAAGCCCTAGCACGTTCCTCTCTAATCTGGACCCAGTGCTGAATCCGAATAGCTTCATTGAAAATTTCTAAAGGGTCTTTGAGGAGGAGCCTGGAAAGGCTCCTCTGCAGCTTATGAGTTCCTCAAGCTGAAACAAGGGTTGTAAACCCTTGGGAATTAAGTCATCCAGTTCTGCACCTTGGCTTTGGAGCTAACTTGGAATAATGAGAGCCTTGTGGCGGTCTTCTGGCAATGGTTAGTGCCCCAAATTAAAGATGAACTGGCAGGATGGGATCTTCCTACCGCACAGGACGACCTCATCCATCTTTGTAACCAGGTAGACATCCGATTACAAGAGCAGGCCCGGCAGCGACAATCCTCTTTCTGGATGATTTGGCTTATGCCTAATTTCCAGCCTGCCCTGCACCCTACAACTAAGGACTTCTCTTCCTCGGACTCTGAGGAACCCACCAAGTGGATTACTCAACCCTCTCAGAACAGGAAAAGCAGAGACACCAAACTCTGAATTTATGTCTCTACTGTGGTGGGAGAGGACACTATGTTCTTAAATTTTCTAACAATTTGGGAAACTGTCGGGCCTAACCCTGGCTGAGGAAAAAATGCTAGATTCTTCTGTCTGGATTCCCTGCGCTCAATTTTTAGTTCCAGATACACTAGAGTCAAACCATGAACTGACAACCACTGAGGCCTTCATTGACTCCGACGTGGAAGGGAATTTATTGATGATACCCTCGTTCGATACTACAAAACCCCTATCTAGGATCTTCTTAAGGCCATTGCAGTCTCCTTGGTATATTGGAATATTGCTCCCCTATGCCTATGAATTGGGAGACTACTGTCTTTTATGTTCTCCAGACAATCGTAAAACCTATCATCTTAGGAATACCCTGGGTACAAAAGCACAATCTCATACTAGTCTGGGGCAATGGGGCGCTCACTGCCTGGAGTAAACCTTGTCAGCACCGCTGCCTAGATACTGTATCCTCAATAATCTCCATAGCCATTACGGATATGTGTCTCTTGGATGGTCTGCCTCCGGCTTATGTAGCGTACGCTGATGTATTGTCTAACAAGAATGCAGAGATGCTCCCTCCTCACTAGGAATACAAATGTCCTATTGATCTCCTTCCGAGTAAGATGCCACCCTGGGGAAGGGTTTTTCTGCTCTCTGTTTCCACGACCCATCACAGAGAACTTAGAGGGGCTTCATTCTTCCATTCACCTCTCTGGCAGGGGCTAGCTTCTTCTCTGTGAGGAAGAAAGATGCTACTTTGTGTCACTGTATTGATTAACATGGACTGAATGCCATCATGGTAAAAAAATAAATATCCACTCCTTTTGATATCTGAGCTGTTGGCCATCTTCAGGGAGCCTGCATCTTCATGAAGCTGGACCTGAGGGGAGCCTATAACCTGATTTATATGCAGGGCCGTGCCTAGGATCTCTGGTGCCCCCTGCAGACTATCAGTTGGCGCCCCCCCCCCCCCCCGGTCCTGCCTGGCTCCAAGGCACGCCGTAAGGTTTTTATTGAGTTCTCCCTTGCCCTCTCCAAGCCAGCACTTCCAGTCCAGCGGCGAAAGGGCGGGCAAGCGAGCGGGGGTTGTAAAAGCAGCAAGTAGGACGCTCGTCTCCGTCCGCTTCCCTGCCCTCTCTGTGTCCCGCCTTTCTCTGATGTCATTTCCTTTTGGGCGGGCGGGACGCTGAGAGGGCAGGGAAGTGGACCGAGAAAAGCGTGCCTGCTTGTTGCTTTTACTACTGGCGCCCCGCCCACCAGTTCGCCAAGGCGGTAAGTTTTTTTTTTTTAATACAACTCGACGGCACCCTTGAAGGCAGGCGCCCTCCTGCGGCACTTACCCCACTTACCGTGTTGGCACGGCCCTGTTTATATGCATCAGGGAGATGAATGGAAGACAGCCTTTAAAAACAAAAGATGGCCACTATGAGCACCTGGTCATAAGAATAACCATACTGGGTCAGACCAATGGTCCATCTAGCCCAGTATCCTGCTTCCAGCAGTGACCAATTCAGGTCACAAGTACCTGGCAGAAACCCAATTAGTAGCCCATGGACCCCATGTCCATCCCAAAAACAGACTATGGACTTTTCCTTCAGGAACTTGTCCAAACCTTTTTTTTTAAACCAGATACACTAACTGCCGTTATCACATAAGTACATAAGCACCGCCATACCGGGAAAAGACCAAGGGTCCATCAAGCCCAGCATCTTGTCTCCGACAGCAGCCAATCCAGGCTTCAAGAACCCGGCAACCCCCCCCCCCCCCCCCCCCCAAAAAAAAAAAAAAAAACGTAATCCTTAATAATGTTCAATTGACTTTTCCCTCCGGAATCTGTCCAAACCCCCTTTAAATTCTGTAAGGCCAGCTGTTGTCACTACATTTTCCGGCAACGAGTTCCAGAGTCTAACTACACGCTGAGTAAAGAAAAACATTCTATTTGTTTTAAATCTACCATATTCTAGCTTCATCTTGTGTCCCTTGGTTTTGAGTTCCAGAGCTTAACAATTCTTTGAGTGAAAAAATATTTCCTCTATTTGTTTTAAAAGTATTTCCATGCAATTTCATTGAGTGTCCCCTGATCTTTGTACTTTTTGAATGAGTGAAAAATTGATTCACCTCCACCCGCTCCACACCACTCAGGATTTTGTAGACCTCAATCATATCCCCACCCCCACCCCCTCAGCTGGCCAGACCCTGACTGTGGCAAACAAGACCTCCAGGCTGGCACAAGACCAGAATCAAGGCAAGGTGATTCAAGGCAAGAACAGTAGCAATGCAAGAACTAGGCAGGACTGAGGCCTTACGCCAAGCCCCCTCCCTGCCCATCTTCAAGTCTTTGCTCAAAGCCCACCTCTTCAATGCTGCCTTCGGCACCTAACTCTCACCTCTCAGGAAATCCAGAATGCCCCAATTTGTCTACCCCTATCGTACTGACTGTTCACTTGTCCTTTAGATTGTAAGCTCTTTGAGCAGGGACTGTCCTTTATGTTAAATTGTACAGCGCTGCGTAACCCTAGTAGCGCTTTAGAAATGTTAAATAGTAGTAGTAATAGGTGATTCAAGGCAAGAACAGTAGCAATGCAATAACTAGGCAGGACTGAGGCAAGACTGGAGGCTGAGGCAAGGCTGGAACCAAGGCAGAGCCTGAGGCAGACAAGACTAAGCAAGACAAGGTGAACAGGACAAGTGTAAGACAGGAACTGGATCAAGAAAAGGCAAGGTAAAGCAAGGCAGAAGAAGACCTCTTGCAAAGGCCCTGAGGAAATGCTGGTATGGACCTTGAGGCAGGAAGTGACACCCCCCCCCCCCCCCCCCGCCGTTGGGTTTTCCAGTGTCTCCGCTGCCGGAAATAAACCACAGATCTTTGGCGTGTGCATGCCCTAAGAGGATCGGTGTCTACCAGAATGCAGCTGCAGCAGGAACAGTGCAGGACCCACTAAAGCAAAAAATGTGAGATGGGATGCATTGGGGAAAGCATGACAGAGCTGTGACAGTACCCCTTCCTCAAAGGCCTCCTTTCTTTGGTCCAGGGAGAGTCTTGAGAGACTGATGATAGCACCTTCACAGGAACACTGGAACAAAACTTCCACACAAGGTCCTGGGAACTGTAGACCATTCTGAAATGAGAGGTGTCCTATTGTCTGGTTCTTCAGGCATGGTACATGAAACACAAGGTTGAAGACATCTGTTCACAGGCACCTTGGCTATATGGCTTAATGCTACCAATTTTACTCCAAAGAAGCTTCCTTCCCAGCAGGAGATCTGCGGCATCCTTGTTTTTCCGGCAAGACCAAGTGAATGGCTAGGTCCTGGGCAGAACTAGACAAGGGCTGAGGCAAAATGAACTAGACAAGATGCTGAGACAGAAATAGATCGAAAAAAAGACCAAAGCAGGAACACCAACCCTGTAAATCTGATTGTGAGCCGTTGTGCCCAGGCTAAGGCCTAGGAAGGGCCTTGGCCAAGGCCTAGGGAGACCAAACAAGCAATACCATGGGCCACAAAGCTTTGCATACTCAGGAAAATCCAGAAAAGGGAAATAGACCACTAATGTGTGCTGCAAGGCCAATCGGGTATCCACTCGTATAGAGTCCAAGCGTTCGGGCCGCAAGGCCAAACTGGAACCGAATCATACACCAGGGAAGGGTAAAGAACAACGAGAGGTCCCAGAAAGGACTAGAGCTCAGGCAGCATGCACAGCACCAGGCAGTGACACAAAGGGAAGGACGTCAGACCAAACTGGCAGACACAGATGACAACCAGAGGAAGAGAATACAAACAAAGGCTACACAGTAACCCAGGTAGCAGAAGGCAGTGCCCACAGGGGAAAAGGGAAAGCCAGGGTCAGAGCAGGACACTATAGACTCAGAACGTAAAGGAGTAAAGTGCCACAGAAATGGCCAAGCAGGAAATAACAGACTGAAAGAAAAGGCTGCTAGAATCCCTCAGGAGGAGGAGGGCCAGGACCAACCAGGGCAAAATCAAACACTGCACGCCAAGGGCAAAAGCAGACAGAAAGAAAAGGCAGCTACTAACTAACTAACCCAGAAAAGGGAAACAGAGCTCACCAGAGCAAAATAACAAAAGAGCAAAAGCAGACAACAGAGAAAGGCTGTCTAAAAGAGGCAGGGCTCACAAGAGTGCAGAAAGGGATAAAGCAGACAACAGAGAAAGGCTGCCTAAAAGTGGCAGGGCTCACAAGAGTGCAGAAAGGGATAAAGCAGACAACAGAGAAAGGCTGCCTAAAAGTGGCAGGGCTCACAAAAGACACAAACAATAAACACTGCACACAACCAGTTAAAACAGATACTGAGAAAGACTGCCTAAGAAGGCAGGGCTACATAAGAGCCAAATACCAAACACTGCACACAAAGATTAAAGCAGGTTAGAGGGAAAACTAAACAAACAAAGCAAGAACGAGCTTACCACAGACAAGTTAACACCACAGCCGGGCAGGGAGCGACGAGGCAGAGGAGAAACAACAGACCCAGCTGCACTGCAGTGAAGAAATCAGGGAAAAGCTAGTAACAACCAGCACACACAGAAACCACAGACAAGAGAAGAGCATGCAAACTACAGAGAATAAACTCTGTGCCATGAGCACAGACTAAGCAGAACAATGAGAGCTCACAGCTGCAAGAGATAATGCTAGAGTGTCCACTGTAGGGAGAGGTAAGTTTAAATAAGGTCTGACGTCTGACATCTGCTGCCTCAGACGTCAGCTCAATTCCTGACAGGCCAATCAGAAGTGAGTCCCAGTCATTCCCCTGCCTGTCTCAGTAGAATCATAACAAACCCCAGGCGACTTGTTGGGTTCATGGCCTTTGCAATCTGTCATGGACACAGGAGAAGTGAGCCCTTGGGGCATCGCCAGACCCTGACTGCAGCAGTCTCCAGGCTGGCACAAGACAGATATCAAGGCACAGTGATCCAAGGCAAGAACTAGACAAGGGCAGAGGCGAACTGGACAGGACTGGATCGAAGACAAAACCAAGGAATGAACACCAACCCCAGGCGCCTTGTTGGGTTTATGGCCTTTGCAATCTGTCATGGACACAGGGAAGGTGAGTTCTTGGGCTGCAGCCAGACCCTGACTATGGCAGACAAGTCCTCCGGGCTGGCACAAGACAGGCATCAAGTCACGGTGATCCAAGGCAAGAACTATAGTAACATACAGTGGGGGAAATAAGTATTTGATCCCTTGCTGATTTTGTAAGTTTGCCCACTGACAAAGACATGAGCAGCCCATAATTGAAGGGTAGGTTATTGGTAACAGTGAGAGATAGCACATCACAAATTAAATCCGGAAAATCACATTGTGGAAAGTATATGAATTTATTTGCATTCTGCAGAGGGAAATAAGTATTTGATCCCCCACCAACCAGTAAGAGATCTGGCCCCTACAGACCAGGTAGATGCTCCAAATCAACTCGTTACCTGCATGACAGACAGCTGTCGGCAATGGTCACCTGTATGAAAGACACCTGTCCACAGACTCAGTGAATCAGTCAGACTCTAACCTCTACAAAATGGCCAAGAGCAAGGAGCTGTCTAAGGATGTCAGGGACAAGATCATACACCTGCACAAGGCTGGAATGGGCTACAAAACCATCAGTAAGACGCTGGGCGAGAAGGAGACAACTGTTGGTGCCATAGTAAGAAAATGGAAGAAGTACAAAATGACTGTCAATCGACAAAGATCTGGGGCTCCACGCAAAATCTCACCTCGTGGGGTATCCTTGATCATGAGGAAGGTTAGAAATCAGCCTACAACTACAAGGGGGGAACTTGTCAATGATCTCAAGGCAGCTGGGACCACTGTCACCACGAGAACCATTGGTAACACATTACGACATAACGGATTGCAATCCTGCAGTGCCCGCAAGGTCCCCCTGCTCCGGAAGGCACATGTGACGGCCCGTCTGAAGTTTGCCAGTGAACACCTGGATGATGCCGAGAGTGATTGGGAGAAGGTGCTGTGGTCAGATGAGACAAAAATTGAGCTCTTTGGCATGAACTCAACTCGCCGTGTTTGGAGGAAGAGAAATGCTGCCTATGACCCAAAGAACACCGTCCCCACTGTCAAGCATGGAGGTGGAAATGTTATGTTTTGGGGGTGTTTCTCTGCTAAGGGCACAGGACTACTTCACCGCATCAATGGGAGAATGGATGGGGCCATGTACCGTACAATTCTGAGTGACAACCTCCTTCCCTCTGCCAGGGCCTTAAAAATGGGTCGTGGCTGGGTCTTCCAGCACGACAATGACCCAAAACATACAGCCAAGGCAACAAAGGAGTGGCTCAGGAAGAAGCACATTAGGGTCATGGAGTGGCCTAGCCAGTCACCAGACCTTAATCCCATTGAAAACTTATGGAGGGAGCTGAAGCTGCGAGTTGCCAAGCGACAGCCCAGAACTCTTAATGATTTAGAGATGATCTGCAAAGAGGAGTGGACCAAAATTCCTCCTGACATGTGTGCAAACCTCATCATCAACTACAGAAGACGTCTGACCGCTGTGCTTGCCAACAAGGGTTTTGCCACCAAGTATTAGGTCTTGTTTGCCAGAGGGATCAAATACTTATTTCCCTCTGCAGAATGCAAATAAATTCATATACTTTCCACAATGTGATTTTCCGGATTTAATTTGTGATGTGCTATCTCTCACTGTTACCAATAACCTACCCTTCAATTATGGGCTGCTCATGTCTTTGTCAGTGGGCAAACTTACAAAATCAGCAAGGGATCAAATACTTATTTCCCCCACTGTAGCAGGAACTGAAGCAAAGCTGGAATCAAGGCATAAACAGAGGCAGACAAGACTAGGCAAGACAAGGTGAACAGGACAAGGCAAGACAGAAACCGGATCCAGATGAGGCAAGGTAAAGCAAGGCAAAGGGGCTAAAACTGGACCCAGACAGGATAAGGCAAAACAAGGAAACAAGCCTAGAACTGGATCCAATCAGGGCAAGGCAGAGCAAAGACTGGATCTGAACGGGACTGCACAGACCCAGAAAAGACAAGAGACAGAACAGACAAGGTGGGGACTATGAAGCACCAGCAGGAACACAAAGACAAGGCTGGGTAAAGGATTAGGCAAAATTCGGCTTTTCAGTTTTTCACCATTGTTTTCTAAGGTGTAGACGAATGGCACCATTTTCATGAGGGGGCCAAGGTTCCATTCACTGTAACTATGGACCATAGAAACCTCCTGAATTTGCAGGAAGCCCAAAGGCTTAATCCCCATCAAACTCAATGGTCACTATTATTTTCATGATTCAACGTTCTGGTAGTTTTCTGTCCAGCGGAGAAGAACCTACAGCTAGATGCCCTTTCTTGTTCCTTCAAGTCTACAGATAAAAGTCTAGATCCTTAAACTATTCTGGACCCAGCTAAAATTCTTGTAGCTGTGTCTTTGCCAGTACCTCCAGGCAAGACTTTAATGTCCAAACACCTCTGTGATACCGTATTAAGATGGGGGCACAAGTCGAAGCTCGCCAGTCACCTTGGAGCTCGCAGGATGTTGGATCTTACATCTCATTTCTACTGGTGGCTGAAGATGAAAGAGGATGTATGGATCTTCATGGTCTCTTGTCCTTTCTATGCCCATCAAAAGCTTTTTCATACAACAGGCATGGACGCTGTTCAAAAATACCATCCTGGAGGCCCAGGCCAAACATATTCCACTAATTAGAAAAGAAAGACGGAACTCCAAAAGACAGCCGGCCTGGTTGAAAAGTGAGGTGAAGGAAGCTATTAGGGCTAAAAGAAACGCCTTCAGAAAATATCTGAAAATAACAAGAAGCAGCATAAGAAGTGTCAAAGCAAATGCAAGGCGCAGATAAAGAAGGCCAAGAGGGATTACGAAAAAAAGATAGCATTAGAGGCAAAAAAACATAGTAAAAACTTTTTTCGGTATATTAAAAGCAGGAAGCTGGCAAAAGAATCGGTTGGGCCGCTGGATGACCGAGGGGTAAAAGGGGCAATCAAGGAAGACAAAGACGTAGTGGAGAGATTGAATGAATTCTTTGCTTCGGTCTTCACCGAGGAAGATTTGGGTGGGATACCGGTGTCAGAAATGATATTTCAAGCGGACGAGTAGGAGAAACTTACTGACATCACGGTAAATCTGGAGGACGTAATGGGGCAGTTCAGCAAACTGAAGAGTAGCAAATCTCTTGGACCGGATGGTATCCATCCTAGAGTACTGATAGAACTGAAAAATGAGCTTGCGGAGCTACTGCTAGTGATATGCAATTTATCCTTAAAATCAAGCTTGGTACCGGAATATTGGAGGGTGGCCAATGTAATGCCCATTTTTAAAAAAGGTTCCAGGGGAGATCCAGGAAATTATAGACTGGTGAGTCTGACATCAGTGCTGGGGAAAATGGTAGAGGCTGTTATTAAAAACAAAATTACAGAGCACATCCAAGGACATGGATTACTGAGACCAAGTCAGCACGGCTTTTGTGTGGGGAAATCTTGCCTGACCAATTTACTTCAATTCTTTGAAGGAGTAAACAAACATGTGGTCAAAGGGGAGCCAGTTGATATTGTGTATCTGGATTTTCAAAAGGTGTTTGAGAAGGTACCTCATGAAAGACTACAGAGGAAATTGGAGGGTCATGGGATAGGAGGAAAAGTCCTATTGTGGATTAAAAACTGGTTGAAGGATTAGGAAACAGAGAGTGGGATTAAATGGGCAGTATTCACAATGGAGAAGGGTAGTTAGTGGGGTTCCTCAGGGGTCTGTGCTAGGACCGCTGCTTTTTAATATATTTATAAATGATTTAGAGATGAGACTAACTAGCGAGGTCATTAAATTTGCTGATGACACAAAAGTTATTCAAAGTCGTTAACTCGCAACAGGATTGTGAAAAATTACAAGAGGACCTAACGAGACTGGGAGACTGTGCAGCTAAATGGCAGATGACGTTTAATGTGAGCAAGTGCAAGGTGATGCATGTGGGGAAAAAGAACCCGAATTATAGCTACGTCATGCAAGGTTCCACGTTAGGAGTTACGGACCAAGAAAGGGATCTGGGTGTCTTCGTTGATAATTCGCTGAAACCTTCTGCTCAGTGTGCTGCTGCGGCTAGGAAAGTGAATAGAATGTTGGGTATTATTAGGAAAGGTATGGAAAATAGGTGTGAGGATGTTATAATGCCGTTATATTGCTCCATGGTGCGACCGCACCTTGAGTATTGTGTTCAATTCTGGTCGCCGCATCTCAAGAAAGATATAGCAGAATTGGAAAAGGTGCAGCGAAGGGCGACTAAAATGATAGCGGGGATGAGATGACTTCCCTATGAAGAAAGACTAAGGAGGCTAGGGCTTTTCAGCTTAGAGAAGAGACGGCTGAGGGGAGACATGATAGAGGTATATAAAATAATGAGTGGAGTGGAACAGGTGGATGTGAAGCGTCTGTTCACGCTTTCCAAAAATACTAGGACTAGGGGGCATGCGATGAAACTACAGTGTAGTAAATTTAAAACAAATCGAAGAAAATTTTCCATACCCAACACATAATTAAACTCTGGAATTCGTTGCCGGAGAACGTGGTGAAGGTGGTTAGCTTGGCAGAGATTAAAAAGGGGTTAGACGGTTTCCTAAAGGACAAGTCCATAAACCGCTACTAAATGGACTTGGAAAAAATCCACAATTCCGGGAATAACATGCATAGAATGTTTGTACGTTTGGGAAGCTTGCCAGGTGCCCTTGGCCTGGATTGGCTGCTGTCTTGGACAGGATGCTGGGCTCGATGGACCCTTGGTCTTTTCCCAGTGTGGCATTACTTATGTACTTATGTACTTATTTATACCCATAGGGACTACTCCAAACTTTCCAGGTCCCAGAAGTACCGTGGCTCCATATAGTCATGGATTTTATGACAGATCTTCCTGCTGCCACGATCTGGGTTATTGTAGACCGGTTTTCTAAAATGGCTCATTTAGTTCCATTACTTGGGCTGCCATCTGCACCCACCTTGTCCTATTTTTTTCAAGAAAGTTTTCCAGCTGCATGGATTGGCCAAAACCATCATTTCAGGCCAGGGAGTTCAGTTTACCTCCAGGTTCTGGAGGAGTTTATGTAAGGCCTTACAGTGATTTGGGCTGCTCATCCAGCTACCATCCTCAAACTTATGGCCAGATTGAAGTGGGTCAATCAAGTCTTAAAGACCTTTCTGCACAGTTAGTGTCTTCTTCCCCATTCCTGCCTTGCTCCAGGCCATCCAGCATTTGATCCCAGTTCCTTGAGTCCACACTGTCCCTGGCTCTAAGTCGGACCAGCCCCAAGGGCTCTTCTCAGAGCTACATCCGAGTCCTAATCCTGTTAGGCCTGCCCCAAGGGCTATTTTCAGAGCAACTCACTAGCCTAGTCTTAGCCGGGGAGTGATTCACTTGCTGTCAGCTGTGGCCTATCTAACCTTTGGGTTGGACGGGCAGTGTCAACTCGATTACAGTCCAGGGCTCACCTACCAATTACTTTGCATAAACTCCATTTATCACTCCCATCTGCCAGTTTCCAATCCAGTTCATGAATTTATGTACTAAGTTTAGCCTTTGAGTTTATTTATGAGCCTCCTATGAGGGACTGTATCAAAGGCCTTACTAAAATCCAAGTAGATTACATCTAGTGCATGTTCATTGTCCAATTTTCTGGTTGCCTAGTGAAAGAAATTGATCAGATTCATTTGGCATGGTTTTCCTTTGGTGAAACTGTGTTGCCTCGGATCTTATAACCTGTTTATTTTCCACTAGTCATATTTTTAATCACAATCAGAGGAATTACGCTGAATGTTTTCATGTACATGTTCTTTGCTTCTTTCAGATGACCCATCACATTCTCTGTCATTTTCTGCAGCTCCTTTATCATTTTGTGTTTGCTTAATATCATTGTAAATCGTACCTATGAAGCAAGTGCATTGCCAAAACATGTCCATGCTGGGTATTTAATCTGATGTTCCTGTATCTATGTGTTTTTAATTTGTTTACATTTCTTCTTGTTGTGTTTATTAAATAAATTATAAGAAATCAAAGATCCTAGTCATATAGGTTGGGTCTGCTACTGTAGCTCCTGAAGAGGTGTTGTTTTACAAGACTAACTGGTCCAGATTTGTAAAAAAAAAAATGTGTTATTTTACACACTATGAAAGTACAGTGGGGGAAATAAGTATTTGATCCCTTGCTGATTTTGTAAGTTTGCCCACTGACAAAGACATGAGCAGCCCATAATTGAAGGGTAGGTTATTGGTAACAGTGAGAGATAGCACATCACAAATTAAATCCGGAAAATCACATTGTGGAAAGTATATGAATTTATTTGCATTCTGCAGAGGGAAATAAGTATTTGATCCCCCACCAACCAGTAAGAGATCTGGCCCCTACAGACCAGGTAGATGCTCCAAATCAACTCGTTACCTGCATGACAGACAGCTGTCGGCAATGGTCACCTGTATGAAAGACACCTGTCCACAGACTCAGTGAATCAGTCAGACTCTAACCTCTACAAAATGGCCAAGAGCAAGGAGCTGTCTAAGGATGTCAGGGACAAGATCATACACCTGCACAAGGCTGGAATGGGCTACAAAACCATCAGTAAGACGCTGGGCGAGAAGGAGACAACTGTTGGTGCCATAGTAAGAAAATGGAAGAAGTACAAAATGACTGTCAATCGACAAAGATCTGGGGCTCCACGCAAAATCTCACCTCGTGGGGTATCCTTGATCATGAGAAAGGTTAGAAATCAGCCTACAACTACAAGGGGGGAACTTGTCAATGATCTCAAGGCAGCTGGGACCACTGTCACCACGAAAACCATTGGTAACACATTACGACATAACGGATTGCAATCCTGCAGTGCCCGCAAGGTCCCCCTGCTCCGGAAGGCACATGTGACGGCCCGTCTGAAGTTTGCCAGTGAACACCTGGATGATGCCGAGAGTGATTGGGAGAAGGTGCTGTGGTCAGATGAGACAAAAATTGAGCTCTTTGGCATGAACTCAACTCGCCGTGTTTGGAGGAAGAGAAATGCTGCCTATGACCCAAAGAACATCATCCCCACTGTCAAGCATGGAGGTGGAAATGTTATGTTTTGGGGGTGTTTCTCTGCTAAGGGCACAGGACTACTTCACCGCATCAATGGGAGAATGGATGGGGCCATGTACCGTACAATTCTGAGTGACAACCTCCTTCCCTCCACCAGGGCCTTAAAAATGGGTCGTGGCTGGGTCTTCCAGCACGACAATGACCCAAAACATACAGCCAAGGCAACAAAGGAGTGGCTCAGGAAGAAGCACATTAGGGTCATGGAGTGGCCTAGCCAGTCACCAGACCTTAATCCCATTGAAAACTTATGGAGGGAGCTGAAGCTGCGAGTTGCCAAGCGACAGCCCAGAACTCTTAATGATTTAGAGATGATCTGCAAAGAGGAGTGGACCAAAATTCCTCCTGACATGTGTGCAAACCTCATCATCAACTACAGAAGACGTCTGACCGCTGTGCTTGCCAACAAGGGTTTTGCCACCAAGTATTAGGTCTTGTTTGCCAGAGGGATTAAATACTTATTTCCCTCTGCAGAATGCAAATAAATTCATATACTTTCCACAATGTGATTTTCCGGATTTAATTTGTGATGTGCTATCTCTCACTGTTACCAATAACCTACCCTTCAATTATGGGCTGCTCATGTCTTTGTCAGTGGGCAAACTTACAAAATCAGCAAGGGATCAAATACTTATTTCCCCCACTGTAACTGATATCATAGAAGCCTATTCTATAAAGGAAAGTAGCACAGTACAGCCTCAATTATTCAACCTCCACTAATCTATCTGGCATATCTGACAGACCCTCCCCTGGTGACATCATTGCGCTGCTGTTAAGAAGCGCGTGGCTTCTCATCCTGTTTTCCAACTTCACACAATGCATGGAAGCCATTTTTTTGTGGTCCGAGATCATGCTTCTGTGGTGCAGCTGATACTCCTTCATGAATCCCTCCTCCAAGTTAAGAAGCACGTAGCTTCTCTTCCTTTTTGTGGATTGAACCTATGTTTTTACACATGAATTTTTGGATCTAGGACCCACTTTTGCAATGAGGAAACCAACATTTTTTTTTATTTGAGACCATTTCATGCTTTTTTTTTTTCTTTTGAGACCATAGTTCTATACAAGGGAACCATAATTTTTGGACCTGGGACCCTGCTTTTGTAGCGAGGGAATCATTGAAAAACTTTTAAGCTGAGACCGTGCTTTTATAACATTACAGCACGGTAGTAATTTTTGGACCTGGGATTCCACTTTTGCAACAAGGGAACTGTTAAAGAAGTTTTGAGCTGAGACCTTGCTTTTAAAGTATGGCAGCAATTTTTGGCCAGTTGAGAGAGGAAAAAAAATTGTTTTGTCTATAGAGCTGAAAAAACTGCAGAAGAAAGTGAACACTAAAGATGTTTTGAGCTGCTTTTCAGCTCGTGAACCATTTTTGATCTGAGTCCATGCTTTTGCAGAAATTTTTACCCCCTAAACGGACTCTAAATTCTTTTCTAAATGAATTACAAAAGTCATTGTACACATTGGCGTTGTTTAAGTTAACTGTAGTAGTCTGTCCCTGCGCAGGACTTTCACTCTTTTTTTATCATTTAGTGCTCTCGCCTGTTGATTATTGTAATTTGCTGTCCAGCTCTACAGTCAAGGCCCTACGGGTTATTCAAAATGTTCCAGGCAAACCTGACAAAGCAAAGGAAGCACCATTTAATGCTTGTTTTAAGTAATTTGTATTGGCTTCTGATTATTTAAAATTCTGGTTCTATTGTTTAAGCATTGTGATGTACTGGTCTCCCACAGCTGGTATGCCCACTGTTGGAACTGAGTTCCATGAGAGGCTTACACTAGGACACAAAATAGGGCATGTGTGTCTTCAGTAAAAACTGTTTCAAATGGACCCAGGAAGACACACATTGATCAGAGTTGATGTTTTTATGTTCCGGGGGGAAATTTGGCATCACACAGCCGATACACACCATCTTGAGAGAGTGGTGCACATTTGATCTGAGATTATACTACTACTACTAAACACTTCTATAGCGCTACAAGACATACGCAGCGCTGTACACCATACAAGAAAAAGACAGTCCCTGCTCAAAGAGCTTACAATCTATATAGGACAGACAGAACAATTAGGAGGTAAGGGAATTAAAGAGGTGGGGATAAAAGGTACAGGCAGTGAGCAGTGATTAGGAGTCAAAAGCAACGTTAAAGAGGTGGGCTTTTAGCCTGGATTTGAAAACGGGCAAAGATGGGGCCAGATGCACAGGTTCGGGAAGTCTATTCCAGGCGTGAGGTGCAGTGAGGTAAAAGGAACGGAGTCTGGAATTAGCAGTAGTGGAGAAGGGGACAGACAAGGGAGATTTATCTACAGAACGGAGTACCCGAGGGGGGGCGTAGGGAGAGACAAGAGTAGAGAGGTACTGGGGAGCAGAAGAGTGAATGCATTTATAGGTCAGTAAGAGAAGTTTGAATTGAATGCGGAAACGGATAGGGAGCCAGTGAAGTGACTTGAGGAGAGGGCTAATGTGAGCATAGCGACTCTGGCGAAAAATGAGCCGCGCAGCAGAGTTTTGGACTGATTGAAGAGGAGAGAGATGGCTAAGTGGGAGGCCGGTGAGAAGCAGGTTGCAATAATCTAGGCGAGAGGTGATAAAAGTGTGGATAAGGGTTCTGGTGGCGTGCTAAGAGAGGAAGGGACGGATTTTGCTGATGTTATAGAGAAAGAAACGACAGGTTTTGGCAATCTGCTGAATGTGAGCACTCTGCAAATTAAGATTTTTTAGTTGCCTCTACGGTTTGAGACCAGCATTACTGATTGATTTGACAATATATTTCCTACAGGTCATAGAGCACTTGGTCCCCTGAAGAAGCTCCAAGAGAGAGTGAAACGGAGAGCCCCGTTGGGAATGTGAACTTTAAGCTAAGTGCTGACTACTCATTAAGTTAAGATGTGCATATAATAATGTCACGTTAAGATGTAGACTCAGTAATGTCATAAATATTGAGCAGAGAAATTAAAAATTATAAAATAAATAAAAATACAAAATATTGTACAATCAAAAGAAAAGTACAATGCTAGAAAGATGGGAGGTTTTTGACCTATGATATGATCCCAGTCCACAATGAGCCTGCATTAAGTTTTTTATGCTTGCCGCCGAGCGAGGACTTTTGAGGTCTTTTCCTCCTTTCCAGCAAATGAGAGGGGAGAGATAAGATCATCAAGGTTTGTCAGCTGCAGACTAGGTTATAGACAAGAGGTTTCACTGAAAAGTGTCTGTATAGTTTGAATAAGGAGTTTTTATGTCAAAAACAGCTAGGTCTTATTGCACGTGACGCAGCCTGTACTTTTTGTGGTGTAACATAGCCATGTTGGGCATCTGTTTGTAAGTCCTGGAAGCTTTGAAACAACTCATTAAAGACTGTTTTCTTCTATAAGGTCTTTTTTTTTTCTTTTGTTCCACCCAAACAATAGAAAATATTTCTGTATCCTTCTGCCATAGTTTTTTTGTCTCGGGCTGCATTTCTTGGTATTTAAGGATCTTTTGTGATTAATTTCTTTGACTGGGTGACCAGGAATGCAGGACCTGAGGCAGCATGGCTTCACTAGAGGTAGGTCATGTCAGAAAAATCTGATTGATTTCTTCGACTGGGTGACCAAACAGTTGGACGTGGTAGAGGTGTTAGATGTGCTGTACTTAGATTTCAGCAAAGCCTTTGAAATGATTCCGCAAAGGCAACACATAAATAAACTGAGTGCCCTTGGTATGGGCCCTAGAGTAACTGACTGGGTTAAAAATTGGTTGAATGGAAGGAGACAGAGGTTATGGTAAATGGAGCTTGCTCTGAAGATAGGGATGTTATCGGAGTAGCGCAGGGGTTGGTACTAGGGCCAGGGGTGTACTGGTAAATTTTTAACAATGGGCTCTCTCTCCGGGCATAGCCAGCCCTGAAATTTTTTTGGGGGAGGGGGAATACATGCCTCTCTCTCCCCTCCCTTGTGCGGGCATGCTAGGCATACCTTCGCCGAGCCCCACCAGCCAATAAATGGACTGCCACCATTCTCTGCTGCTTGTTTCTGGTTCTGAGCAGCATGATGGAACCTTCTTGCGCTTGCATGAAAAGTCCCAGCCTGATGCTCAGAGTCAGAAACAAGGAGCAGCAGTCTATTTACTTGGCTAGTGGGGCCAGCATCACTGCCAGCAAAGTAAAAGAGAATTCAGGAGGGGGCCCAAGCCCACATTTTGGGAGTCAGTTGTTAAAGTAGCCATGGGGAGGCCTACTTTAACAACCGGATCCCAAAATTGTTAAAAACGTAACAAACGGCTCTCGCGAGCCTGTGAAAGCCCGCTCCAGCACACCACTGCCTAGGGCTGACTCTTTTTAACATCTTTATGAATGATATTACAGAAGGGCTGTCTGGTAAGGTTTTGATATTGCAGATGATACCAAACTCTGCAACAGGGTGGACACCCTGGAGGGTGTGGATGACATGAGGATGGACCCAGCGAAGCTTGAGGAATGATCCAATATTTGGCAACTAAGATTTAATGCTATGAAATGCAGGATCATGCACTTAGGTCGCAAGAATCCAAGAGAACAGTACAAGATAGGGAGTGAAGTGCTTCTGTGTGGAAAGGAAGAGTGGGGCTTGGGGGTGATCCTTTAGGAAAAGGAAGTGTTAGTGGTATCGGAGGATGGGCAGACTGGATGGGCCATTTAGCCTTTATCTGCCATCATGTTTCTAAGTTTCTAATACAATGAAATATCTAACTCTACCCTCTGTTTTCTGTCCAATAACCAATTCCTAATCCAAACCAGAACCTTGCCTCCTGTCGACGTCACATTGACCACTCTCCAATCTTCAGGTACTAAGGATGATTTTAACGACAGGTTACATATTACTAACATCAGATCAGCAATTTCATTCTTCAGTTCTTTGAGTACCTTTGGATGTATGTGATGACAATTTTTAAAGAGGGTTCTGTGGTGATCCAGGAAATTAACCAGTAAGCATGATGTCAGTAATGGGCAAAATACTGGAAACTATTATAAAGAATTAAATTATAGAACACATAGACAAACATGGTTTAATGGGACAGGTCAACATGGATTCAGCCAATGGAAGTCTTGCCTCACCAATTTGCTTCATTTCTTTAAAAACATGAATAAACATGTGGATAGAGGGTGAACTGGTTGATGTACTGTATCTACATTTTCAGAAAACTTTTGACAAAGTTCCTCATGAGAGACTCATGAACCTTCCTGAACCCTTACGTCAAGCCCCCTCCCTGCCCGTCTTCAAGTCTTTGCTTAAAGCCCACCTCTTCAATGCTGCGTTCGGCACCTAACCCTTACCGTTCAGTGAATCCAGACTGCCCCAGTTTGACTGCCCCTATCGGACCGACCGTTCACTTGTCTATTAGATTGTAAGCTCTTTGAGCAGGGACTGTCTCTCTTTGTTAAATTAAAGAGTCATGGGATAGGAGGCAAGGTTCCGGTGTGGATTAGGAATTGGTTATTGGAAAGAGAACAGAGGGTAGGGTTAATGGTCATTTCTCTCAATGGGTGAACAATGGAGTGCCACAGGGATCAATACTGGGTCCGGTACTATTTAATATATTATAAATGATATGGAAATTGGAACGACGAGTGAGGTGATTAAATTTGCAATAAAACAAAGCTATTCAAGGTTGATAAATATGTGCAGACTGTGAAATATTGCAGGAAGACCTTAGAAAATTAGAAGACTGGGCATCCAAATGGCAGATGAAATTTAATGTGGACAAATGCAAGGCGATGCACATTGAAAAGAATAATCCAAATCATAGTTATCTGATGCTAGGGTCCACCTTAGGGGTCAGCACTCAAGAAAAAGATCTAGGTGTCACTGTAGATAATACACTGAAATCTTCTGCTCATTGTGCAATGGCGGCCAAAAAAGCAAACAGGATGCTTGGAATTATTAGGAAAGGGTTGATGAATAAGACTGAAATACTATAATGCCCCTGTATTGCTCCATGGTTCAACAGCACCTTGAGTATTGCGTTCAGTTCTGGTCGCTGTATCTCAAAAAAGATATAGTAGAATTAGAAAAGGTTCAAAAAAGAGTGACCAAAATGATAAAGGGCATGGAATTCCTCTTGTATGAAGGCTAAAGAGGTTAGGGCTCTTCAGCTTGGAAAAGAGACAGATAGGGGGAGATTGATGTCTACAAAATCCTGAGTGGTGTAGAAGTAGTAGAAGTGAATCAATATTTTATTCATTCCAAAACTACAAAGACTAAGGAACACTCGAGGAAGTTACATGGAAATACTTTTAAAACAAATAGGAGGAAATATTTTTTCACTCAATGAATAGTTAAGCTCTGGAACTGTTTGCCGGAGGATGTGATAACAGCAGTTAGCGTATCTGGGTTTAAAAAAGGTTTGGAAAAGTTCCTGGAGGAAAAGTCCTTAGTCTGCTATTGAGACAGACATGGGAAGCAACTGCTTGCCCTGGGATTTGTAGCATGGAATGCTGCCACAATTTCGGGTTTCTTCCAGGTACTCGTGACCTGGCTTGGCCACTGTTGGAAAACAGGATACTGGGCTAGATGGACATTGGTCTGACCCAGTATGGCTACTCTTAAGTTCTTATGACCCATTGATATAAGTTCAACACTTACCTTCTGCTCCGCACCCAGAGCACTTGTCCCTCTTTGACTGCTGGTACACAGTACGCTGGAACTTTAAGTTGGTGATGTATTTGTTTTTATATACCATGTCCCAGACATTGCTCCGCTGCTTTTCATACAATTCTAGGCATCTAAAAAAAAAAGAAAAAAAGTGTAATGTAGTCAAAGCAAAACAATAAGTCCTGCTAGCTATATAATCCCTTTTCTGCCAGTAAACTTTATAAAACAACATAGAGGGGCATTTTTGATATGGCGTTTAAGTACAATTTTGGACTATTTGCAAATAATGTCCAAAATCTGAATAGGAAAGAAGGTCATTTTCAAAAAAGAAAAACATCTATCTTTTTTTTTCAAACATACCGTTTCAAATACGGTTTTGTGCTTTGGACGTTTTCTTTTATTTATTATTATTTATTTTAGTGCATTTCTATCCCACATTTTCCCACAAGCGCAGGCACAATGTGGCGTACAGTAGCTCAAGAAAAATTACAATAAAAGAAAGGTAGAAACATAGGATGACAGAGTTAGGATGAATTCACAGAAAAGACATGGGAAGGAAAAACTGTCCAACAAAAGCAAGTGGGTTAGAGTCCCACTTCAAACTACAACGTGAGAGTCAAATGGTGGGGTTCGTTAAAGAATAGTCCATTTTTGGAAAAAAAAAAAAGTTCAAGTGAAAAATGCACAAAATCAAGCCATTGGAATGTAGGAGAAGCAAACATTCTTAGTAGACTGGTCCCCCAGACATCCCAGCAGAGCAATGGGGCACCCCAGGGCCACCGAGAGGGGGGGACAGGGGGGACAAAATTCCCCGGGGCCCGGCCTACCTGCCCTCCGTTGCTCCCTGGCATTGAACTTAAGCGCCTCACTGACGTAACTTCCGCGAGGGCGGGACACAGAAGGAAGGAGTGGTCTGCCGCTGCTTGCTGCACCTTCGAAGGTGAGGCGCTTAAGGTTAGTGCAGAGGGCCCAGGGGTGGAGAGAGGGCCCAGTGGAGGGGGGGGGCCCGGCAACCTCGGTGGGGGGGGGCCCGGGGGCGGCCTTGTCCCGGGCCTGGCCCAGTCTCTCGGCGGCCCTGGGGCACCCTACGGGGCACTGCTGTGGACTTCATATAAATGCTCCCAGGTACACATCTCATCACTGCTCCCTTATCTTGTCTGCTGAGCCCTCCTAAACCCACCCAAACCCCACTACCCTCAACTGTACACCACTACAAAAGCCCTTACAGGTGAAGGGGACATCTATTTGTGGGTATAGTGGGTTTCTGGTGAGTGGTCACAGTTTCCACCACAAATGTAACAGGGTATGGGGCCTGGGTCCACCTGCCTGCAGTGAACTGTACCCAGCACTAGAAATCCAAGAACCTGCAAGCATTTCTAATGGACCTGAGTATTACATCTGAGGGTGGCATACATAATGTTTTTCATCACATTTTTGGGGGTGGGAGGGGGTCAGTGACCACTGGGGAGTAAGGGGAGGTCACCCCTGATTCCCTCTAGTGATCATCTGGTCATTTAGGGCACCTTTTTGTGTCTTATTTGTTATAAAAACAGGTCTAGTTCCAAACATCCTGGACGTTTTTGTTTTGTTCCATTATGGCAGAAAACCCTCCAAGTGTTAGGAACACCCAGATCCCACCCTTAACATGCCCCTGACACACCACCTTGTGATTTGAACACACTTCTGATGGACTGCACAGAAAAATATCCAAATGCTGCTCTATGCCACTTTTTAGACATTTTTCTCTTTCAAAAATGAGCCCAATAGTAACATAGTGAATGTCAGCAGATAAAGATCTGCTTGGTCCATCCAATCCAAGGTGGCCAAAGTTGAATGTGGCACTCTGCACAAATTCCATTTCTTCATGATTAAACACTGGTATACTTCATCTCTATCTCTCCCTGCCAATGCTGAGGCACAGACTGTAGAAGTCTGCCCAGCACCGGCCTTATTTCCCAAGTACTAGAGTTGTCAAAGCCCACTCCAGTCTTGATCTTCATCCCTTTGCAATTTCTGGGACCCAGACTGTAGAAATCTGCCTGGCATTGGTCTTGCTTCCCAGCCTCTGAAGCTGCCATCAAAGCTCACTCCAATTATGAGTGTTGTTGCTTTAATTAATTTCCATCTTTTTTGTATATAGTGATCCTCTGTGTTTATCTCAAGCGTTCTTGAATTCCATCACTGTTTTTGTCTTCACAACCTCCCGCAGGAGAGCATTCCAGGTGAAAAAAAAGTATTTCCTGATGTTGTTCCTCCCACCCTGCATCCTCAACTCATGACCTCTAGTTCTATCACTTCCTCATCTCTGAAAAAGATTAGTTTGTATATTAATACCTTTTAAATATACCCCAATACCTCCTTTCCTCCTTTCCTCTAGGGTATACATAATTCAGGTCTTCAAATCTCTTCTTTTATGTCTTTTGGCACAAGCTCCATTATCAATTTTGTTGCCTTCCTCTGAACCTCCTCAAGTCTTTTGATGTCCTTAACAAGATATGGCTTCCAAAACTGAACACAATACTCCAAATTCGACCTCACCAAAGACTTGTACAGAGGCATACGCACTTCCTTTCTTCTACTGGATATGCCTCTCTCTATGCAGCCCAGCATCCTTCTGGCTATGGCCACCACTTTGTTACATAGTGTCAGAGGATCTTAAGGCAATGAAGCAGTCACCTCAAGATCCCCCTCCTGGACTGTGCTTTATCAATCTCTCATCCCCTAGCAAATACAGCTCTTTTGGGTTTCTATACCCCATGTGCATCATTCTAAATTCTTTGCATTACATTTTAATATTAGACTATTCTTTTATTTATTTATTTATTTATTTATTTATTTATTTATTTATTTATTTATTATTTAGTTATTTATTTGTGACATTTATATCCCACATTATCCCAAACAAGTTTGAGTTCAATGTGGCTTACAATAAACAGTATAGGATACATAAAATTTAGTCATTTCCGAGCTGGGCGTTTTGTTTTTTTTAGCGATAATGGAAACTAAAAACGCCCAGCTCATAAACGTCCCAATCCAAGCCATTTGGTTGTGGGAGGGGCCAGGATTCGTAGTACACTCAGCCCCCTGATATGCCAGGACACCAACTGGACACCCTAGAGGTCAGTGCGGTGGACTTCAGACAACGCTCCCACATGCATAGGTCCCTTACCACGAGTGCTGAGCCCCCAACCCCCTCCCCCAAAACCCACTACCCACAAATGTACAACACTACCATGGCTCTTAGGGGTGAAGGGGGCACCTACATGTGGGTACAGTGGGTTTTGGAGGCCTCCCATTTACCAGCACAAGTGTTACAGGTAGGGGGATGGGCCTGGGTCCGCCTGCCTGAAGTGCATTGCGGTACCCACTAAAAGTGCTCCAGGGACCTGCATTCACGCAGGCCTCTAGGACTTGTTGCTGCTGTATAACCTTGGCACACCAGTTGACACCTGAAGACTAATGTCTCCAAAAATGTCCTTTATTGGAATAAGCATGTTTACTCACAGTTAACTGCAGATCAGAGGTTATGCCCCACTGGCAAAGAGTCTCCCTGGTACTGAGACTAGCAGTAGGTCAGAGCTGGCAGAATGCTGTACAATGCCCTCTTTCAGCAACATTCAAGGTAGAACTAAGTTCTGTACGTGGCTAACACATGAAAGGGATCTAAACTGGCTTACAAAAAATGGCCACTAGTGGACTGCCGGAAACAAAACAGAGCACACTCTGACCCAGGGAGCAGAGCCTACCAACTACCAACATTGTGAGCATTTAACACAAGCTAGTGGAATCATGAAGCCCAATACCCTACACCCACCACAATGCATTGCTGATGTGACTCTGCAGTGCACATAACAGAAAAGATGTCACACTCACCCGAGAGCCACATCAAAACCAGGGAAAGGTTGTCAGAGGATAGAACACATTCTGCTGTCATGGAGGTGGGTACGGCATTTGAGGCTGGCATAGAGGCTGGAAAAAAAGTTTGTAAAGTGGGGTTTTTTTTTTTGGTGGGAGGGGGTTAGTGGCCACTGGGGGAGTCAAGGGAGGTGATCCCCGATTCCCTCCGGTGGTCATCTGGTCAGTTGGGGCACTTTTTTGGGACTTAGACCTGAAAAAAAAGGGTCCAAATAAAGCGGACCAAATTCTCATCCAAAACGGCCTTCTTGTTTCGATTATCAGCTAAAGACGCTCATCTCCTCGGCCGATAACCACGTCCCAGTCCCACCTTCACCATGCCTCTGACACGCCCCCACCAACTTTGTTCATTCCTGCGACGGAGTGCAGTTGAAGATGACCAAAATCAGCTTTCGATTATACCGATTTGGTCGCCCACGGGAGAAAAACGCCTATGTCCCGATTTGGGTCGAAATATGGGCATCTTTCTCTTTCGAAAATAAGCTGGATAGTCTAAGATAATTTCTTGTTATATTGATATTTAGTGTTTCTTTGAGGTAAGTTTATTAATGGTACCATATAGTCTGGAGCTGTGCCATTTAATATTTGAAAGATAAAAGCACATAATTTGAAGGTAATTCTCACTTTGATGGGAAGCCAGTGATGGGAAGCACTTTCAAAACGAGAAATTTTATATATGAACTTGGCTGCATTGTGTTGAGCTGTTTGGAGTTTTTTCAACAGGTACTCCTTATAAATGGCATTATAATAATCGAATTGGGATAATGTTAATGATTGTACCAATAGTCTGAATGTTTCTGATGGAAATAGGGTCTGATCCTTTTTAGTTTCCAAAGAGACCTAAAAGATTTTGTGATTACTGAGGAAACTTGAGTATCAAATGTTTGTCTATAATTATACTTAGAATTTTCAGATTATTGTCAATGGGAAATGAAGTGTTGTCAATTGTGAAACTGTTGTAGTCGTTTTGGTCAAATAGGTTGTTATGACCATGAATTTAGTTTTTCTTTATTTAGCTTTAGTTTGGATTCTGAGGCCCAGGTTTCCATCAGATTTAGCCAAGTTTTGCCTTTGTAAGATGTTTTTAATGTTCTTTTTAAAATCTTTTTAGATCCCTTCTCATGTTGTCCACTCCCTCCAGGGTGTCCACTCTGTTGCAAATCTTCATGTCATCTGCAAAATACAAACTTTTCCTTCTAACCCTTTAGCGATGTCGCTCACAAATATATTGAATAAAATCAGCCTCAATACCGATTCTCAGGATACTCCACTATTCACGTTTCTTTCCACCGAGTGAATTCCATTCACTACCACCCTCTGACATCTATCAGATGTTTCTAATCCAGTTCACTACTTTGGGTCATTTAAGTTCAATAACTTTTATTAAATTTTATACAAAAAGTATAACACGTGAGTGTGAAATACAAATAGAAATGTAGAATACAAAATATATCCTTTAGATATAGCAATTAGGCTGTTTGGAATGGTCCAAGAAGTCTTAAAACTATGAAACTGAGGATGCTATTAGTAAAGTTAATTGTATTACTATAAATTAAATAACAGTTATGTATGTATGTTCAGGAAATAACTGATAGACTAAGGTAATTTACAGTATTCTGGCAAAGGAGCCCACATCTTTTCAAATGATCTGATAGAATTACAGTTTTTGGCAGCCACATGTTCATATTTCGCAGTTATGCACACTGTATTCCACCATGTTATATACTCAACTTTAGATAGATTTTTCTAACACTGTAATATGGATTTGATGGCTAATACTAACAACTCTTTCAATAATTTCACCTTATCATCATTAATTCCAGACTGAAACCCAATAGATCCAGGATCAAATATGATATGTTAATAGCTCCTTAATATAAGTATACGTTCAACAGTATTTCATACATTCTTCTAAAAGATCTTTAAATAATCACTATAATACGTGTGATGGAGTTCCTTTGTTCTTATCACAAGACTAACATTTCTGAGACTTAGAAGTAGATATTTTTGAAAGCTTATAAGGAGTCCATAGCGCCTTATGCAGGTGTTAAAGAAACTTTGAATTCCAGTTCCCAGGCAGATTCTGCTCCAGATGGTCTGGTAAATTTTGAAATATCTTAGACCATTTTGAAGCAAATCTAGGTAGATCAACAATCTGCTTACATAAGGTTTGCTACTGGGTTCCGGGTTAAGAATAGATTAAGTCTTTAAAGCTGAGGAGAAACAATGATGAAGCTGTATCCACTGATAGTATATGTTTGATGGTAGTTATACTTATCACGCAGGGATTCGAAAGTAATCACGATCCAGCTTATAATCGAAAGAAAAAAAACGCCTATATTTCGACCCAAAGCGGGAGATGGGCGTTTTTCTCGCAAGGCGCCCAAATCAGTATAATCGAAAGCCGATTTTGGGTGTTCCAACTGCACTTCCGTCACGGAAACAAATAAAGTTGATGGGGGCGTGTCGGAGGCATGGTGGAGGCGGGACTGGGGCGTGGTTATCAGCCGAGGAGAGATTGGTGTCCTTTAGCTGATAATCGAAAAAAAAGGCCGTTTTTACCGCGATTTTGGGTCACTTTTTTTGGACCCTTTTTTTTCAAGAACAAGTCCCAAAAAAAATGCCCAAACTGACCAGATGACCACCGGAAGGAATTGGGGATGACCTCCCCAGACTCCCCCAGTGGTCACTAACCCCCTCCCACCAAAAAAACCCAACTTAAAACTTTTTTTCCAGCCTGTATGCCAGCCTCACATTCCGTACCCACCTCCATGACCAGCAGAATGTGTTCTACTCCTCTGACAGCCTTCCCTGGTTTTGATGTGGCTCTCGGGTGAGTGTGACACCTTTTCTGTTAAGGGCACTGCAGAGTCACATCAGCAATGCATTGTGGTGGGTGTAGGGTATTGGGCTCCGTGATTCCACTAGCTTGTGCCACATGCTCACGATGTTGGTAGTTGGTAGGCTCTACTCTCCCATGCTGCTTTCCCCCCCTGCTTACTGGGTCACCCTGTTTTGTTTCCGGTAGTCCATGAGGTAGTGGCCATTTTTGTAAGCCAGTTTTAGATCTCTTTTACGTGTTAGCCACGTTACAGAACTTAGTTCTTACCTTGAATGTGGCTGAAAGATGGCATTGTACAGTATTCTGCCAGCTCTGACCTACTGCTCATCTCAGTACCAGGGAGACTCTTTGCCAGTGGGGCACAACCTCTGATCTGCACTTAACTGTGAGTAAGCGTGCTTATTCCAATAAAGGACGTTTTCAAAGAGATTAGTCTTCAGGTGTCAACTGCTGTGCCAATGTTATATAGCAGCAACAAGTCCTAGAGGCCTGCGTGTATGCAGGCCCCTGGAGCACTTTTAGTGGGTACCGCAGTGCACTTCAGGCAGGTGGACCCAGGCCCATCCCCCCTACCTGTAACACTTGTGCTGGTAAATGGGAGGTCTCCAAAACCCACTGTACCCACATGTAGGTGCCCCCTTCACCCCTAAGAGCTATGGTAGTGTGTACATTTGTGGGTAGTGGGTTTGGGGGAGGGGGTTGGGTGCTCAGCAACCATGGTAAGGGACCATATGCATTGGGAGCTGTTTCTGAAGTCCACCGCACTGACCTCTAGGTGCCCAGTTGGTGTCCTGGCATATCAGGGGGGCGAGTGGTACTACGACTCGTGGCCCCTCCCATGCACCAAATGGCTTGGATTAGGATGTTTTGAGCTGGGCGGGTTTTTTTTTCCATTATCGCTAAAAAAAAACAAACGCCCAGCTCAAAAACGTCCATTTTTTCAAAAATACGGTCTGTCCCGCCTCTTCACGTACCCGTTTTCGGAGATAGACGCCCATGGAGATAGGCGTTTCACGTTCGATTATGCCCCTCCACGTATCTTCTATCTATTGGCTTAAATCCCAAACCCCATCTTTCTACCATTTACTCCGGTTTATAGTCTTAGACCATTCAATTGAACGCAAGGAGATTCCAGGTTGTGGAAGATTGGATGTCCTATAATTGGGTAAAATAATGAAGAAGTAGTCCCCAGTCATTGATCATGTTCACATTATATCCAGGGTCACAGTATTTTTAATATCCTCTGCTGTAATCCAGTGAGCACCTTGTTTCAATAGGAAATCAATATGAAAATCATAAAATTGATTTTGGACAAGTAACCCACACCCATTTCCAGGTTTCAGCCAAGCAGAATTGAGGTTTTACCTTAGCCTTCCCACTCTCCACCCAAGCCATGCCTGCTCTCCGTCCGAGCCACACCTCTTTTGATGATATCATCAAATGTGACATCATAGCCCCACCTAAATTCCTTTTGTATAGCCCTGCCACTTTGCATAACCCCACCCCAAACCCCAAATGGTATGCAACTTCTACTGAGATAGCTTATTGTTTCAAAGGAATAGTACATAAGTACATAAGCACTGCCCCACGCTGGGAAAAGACCAAAGGTCCATCAAGCCCAGCACTCCTTCTCCTACAGCGGCCAATCCAGGCCCCAAGAACCTGGCAAAACCCCCAAATTTAATAACGATCAATGGACTTTTCCTTCAGGAATCTGTCCAGACCCCCTTTAAACTCAGCAAGGCCAGCTGCCGTCACTACCTTCTCTGGCAATGAGTTCCAGAGTCTAACCACGCGCTGAGTAAAGAAAACTTTCTCCAATTTGTTTTAAACCTACCACATTCTAATTTCATCTTGTATCCCCTAGTTCTATTATTGTTAGAAAGCGTAAACAAACTCTTCACATCTGTCCGCTCTACCCCACTCATTATTTTGTAGACCTCTATCATATCACCCCTCAGCCGCCTTTTCTCCAGGCTAAAGAGTCCTAGCCTTCTTAACCTCTCCTCATAAGGTAGTCGTCCCATCCCTTTTATCATTTTCGTCGCCCTTCTCTGCACCTTCTCCAGTTCCTTTATATCTTTTTTGAGATGAGGCAACCAGAACTGAACACAATACTCCAGGTGCGGTCGCACCATGGAGCGATATAACGGCATTATAACATCCTCATGCTTGTTTTCCATCCCTTTTCTAATAATACTCAACATTCTGTTCGCCTTCTTAGCTGCCGCAGCACATTGAGCGGAAGATTTCAATGTCCTATCCACGATGACTCCCAGATCCCTTTCTTGGTCCGTAACTCCTAAAGCGGAACCTTGCATGACATAGCCGTAATTCGGGTTCCTCCTTCCCACGTGCATCACTTTGCACTTGTCAACGTTGAACTTCATCTGCCATTTGGACGCCCAATCCCCCAGTCTCACTAGGTCCTCTTGTAATCTTTCACACTCCTCCCGCGACGAGACGACCCTGGATAACTTTGTGTTATCTGTGAATTTAATTACCTCACTAGTTACTCCCATCTCAAGGTCATTTATAAATATGTTAAAAAGCAGCGGTCCCAGCACAGACCCCTGAGGGACCCCATTAACTACCCTTCTCCATCGGGAATAATGACCATTCAACCCTACTCTCTGCTTCCTATCTTTTAACCAGCTCTTAAGCCATAATAATACACTGCCTCCGATCCCATGACTCTCCAGTTTCCTTTGGAGTCTTTCATGAGGCACTTTGTCAAACGCCTTCTGAAAATCTAGATATACAATATCCACCGGCTCCCCTTTGTCCACATGTTTGTTCACCCCCTCGAAAAAATGCAGTAGATTTGTGAGGCAAGACTTCCCTTCACTAAATCCGTGCTGACTTTGTCTCAGTAGCCCATGCTTTTGTATGTGCTCTGTAATTTTATTCTTAACAATAGCCTCCACCATTTTTCCCGGCACTGACGTCAGACTCACCGGTCTATAATTTCCTGGATCTCCTCTGGAACCCTTTTTAAAAATCGGCGTTACATTGGCCACCCTCCAATCTTCCGGTAACACACCTGATTTTAGGGATAAATTGCATATTACTAACAGTAGCTCCACAAGTTCATTTTTCAGTTCTATTAATACTCTGGGATAAATACCATCCGGTCCTGGTGATTTACTACTTTTTAGTTTGCAGAACTGCCCCATTACATCCTCCAAGTTTACAGAGAAATCATTTAGTCTTTCTGACTTGTCCGCTTCAAATACCTTTTCCGGCATAACATAAGTGCATAAGTAATGCCACACTGGGAAAAGACCAAGGGTCCATCGAGCCCAGCATCCTGTCCACGACAGCGTCCAATCCAGGCCAAGGGCACCTGGCAAGCTTCCCAAATGTACAAACATTCTATACATGTTATTCCCGGAATTGTGGATTTTTCCCAAGTCCATTTAGTAGCAGTTTATGAACTTGTCCTTTAGGAAACCATCTAACCTTTTTTTAAACTCTGCCAAGCTAACCGCCTTCACCACGTTCTCTGGCAATGAATTCCAGAGTTTAATTACACGTTGGGTGAAGAAATATTTTCTCCGATTTGTTTTAAATTTATTACACTGTAGCTTCATCGCATGCCCTCTAGTCCTAGTATTTTTGGAAAGCGTGAATAGACGCTTCACATCCACCTGTTCCACTCCACTCATTATTTTATATACCTCTATCATGTCTCCCCTCAGCCGTCTCTTCTCCAAGCTGAAAAGCCCTAGCCTCTTTAGTCTTTCTTCATAGGGAAGTCGTCCCATCCCCACTATCATTTTAGTCACCCTTCGCTGCACCTTTTCAAATTCCACTATATCTTTCTTGAGATGTGGCGACCAGAATTGAACACAATACTCAAGGTGCGGTCACACCATGGAGCAATATAACGGCATTATAACAACTTAACACCTATTTTCCATACCTTTCCTAATAATAGGCAGAATAGGCAGCATAATGAAAGTATAGTTAATTTTGGGGAAAATCATTTTAATTGTATCCAAGTGTCCCTACCATGACAGCTTAAGTGGTGACCATTGAAAATTCCTAGATAGTTTTAAGTAAATATTTGGAGTTGCATTGAATTGTCTCATCTATAGTTGGTTCAAAGTAAATCCCCTGTGTCATGGCTCAGGGTGAGTGAGCCCTTGGGCCGCAGTCAGGTTGGCTCTGCTTACCCAACCCGAGGGCTAGGTGAGCCCCAGCTAGTGGCATGCAAGTCATCCCTTGGCTGAAACTAGGTAGTGAATAGCTCTTAGAAGAGCCCTTGGGGGCTGGCAAGACAGAATCAAGGCCAGGGATTGGCTCTGAAAAGAGCCTTTGGGGGCACCATGACAAGTCAGGGCAGAGAGTGGCTCTTAAGAGAGCCCTTGGGGGCTGGTCCGAAGGGGTCAAGGCCAGGGAGCAAGACCAGGAAGCATCAGGATCCTGAGACCAGGAGATCCAAAGGCCTGGGACCAGGACAAGACTGGAACAGGACTGGAGCAAGGCAGGAGATGAAGACTGAGGAAGAGAGGACTGGAACAAGGATGGAGGAAAAGACTGGAACAAAGCTGTTGACAAGACTGGACAAGGCTGAAGACAAGGCTAGAACAAGGCAAGTGACCTACTGAAAATGCAAGGGAGAAGTGTCTCCAGACCCCTTATAAAGTCTCGACACCTGATGTCATCAAAGGGCATTCCTGCAACCTTCTGCTAATGGCCCTTTAAAGCAGGGTTTCCTGCGCACACACCTAGGAAACCCGGTATTGGCTGACGCAAGAGGATGAAGCCCACATAGCCAGTGGGAGCTCCAGTGTGCCAGAAGGTACAGCATAGGCAACCCGCTGTGCTGATAAAGCAGGCCTGGACCCCAAAAGACATCGCAGAGCCCCACCCTGATGCCCTCCAGGTTCAGAAGATATGCCACGGTGCATAGCAAGGCTGTGACCATGACAGTACCCCCACCCCAAGGACCCCTGACTGGGTTTGGGTGTATGGGGTAAAATATGGTGAAACCATCTGACAACCAAAGAGGCATGGACATGAATCATTGGCTCCCAGGCATTCTCTTTAGGAGCATAGCCCTTCCACACAACAAGATACTGGAGCCTGCCTAGCACCTTCCTGGAATCAAGGATATCCTGGACTTCATACTCATGGTCCAGATCTACTGGAACAGCACATGTGGCAAGATGTTTGTCTTTTTTCCACTTCAACACCAATGGTTTGAGAATGGACACGTGGATGAATCCGCAGACTGGAAAGGTAATCTCAGCCAGTAAGTGACGGATCCAATTTGGCAAATGATTGCATATAGCACAATGAATCGAGGAGCGAACTTGGTAGATTGGGTCTTAAGTGGAAGTTTTGAGTGCATAACCAAACCAGGTCCCCAGGCTGGAAATGGGGAACAGAATATCTCTTCTTATCTGCCTGCTTCTTATATTTTTCAGCAGGTTGACTCTCTTTACAAAATCTGAAGGCTAGGCAGGCCCAAGCGAGTGACAAGTGAGTCATGCCCTGGCAGAGACTAGGTAGCGAGTAGCTCTTAGAATAGCCCTTGGGGGCTGGCCAGACAGAATCAAGGCCAGGAGTGGCTCTGAAAAGAGCCCTTGGGGGTGCCCTGATGAGTCAGGATGGAGAGTGGCTCTTAAGAGAACTATTGAGGCTGGCCTGATGGGGTCAAGGCCAGGGAACAGCATGAGCTGGAAGACCAGGAGATCCAAAGGCCTAGGACTGGAAGAAAGTAGGAGATGAAGCCTGAAACAAGGCTGGAACAAGGCTGGAGGCAAGGCTGGAGACAAGGCAAGTGACCCTTTGCAAAGGCAAGGAAGCAGGGTCTTTGAACCCCTTATATGAAGGGTTCAGCCCCTGACATCATTGGAAAGTGTTCCTCCAACCTTCCACCACTGGCCCTTTAAAACGGTCTTTCCTGAGTGCGCGTCTAGGAAAGCTGGCATTGGCTGGTACAGGAGGATGCAGCCCATGTGGCTGGTGGGCTCCCTAAAGTGCTGGAAGCCATGGCACGGGCAACCTGCCATGCCAACAAATCAGCCCAGGACTCCAAAGGTGGTCTCAGATCCTGACCCCAATGCCCACCAGGACCAGCAGGTACGCCAGGACATGGGGCACGGCCATTGGTCATGACACCCAGATATTTTAATTTGTTCAGTGCTTACTTAAATTGATATTTGACAATCTCTTCATACATTTCAGGACACTTTAGAGGCATTATTTCAGTTTTAGAAGAGTTCAGTTTATAGCCAGAACCTATTTAATATTGCTGTATAATATGCAATATATATGGTATGGAATCTAGAGTAGGGTACACCAGTATTTTGGTTTCTATAGTTCCACATTTGACACCTTGAATATTAGAGCAAGATCTTAATGCTGATAAAATGAAGATACATACCCGTATCAGGTATTCTCCGAGGACAGCAGGCTCAATATTCTTACATGTGGGTCATCGTCCGCGAAGGCCCAGGAGACGGAAGAAACCTTTCAAAGATCTGGAACCTTCCCAAACGTTCCGTTGCGCGGGTCGACCCACCGTGCATGCGTGGGCAGCTTCCCGCCTGCGACGCGAACGTGTAGCGATCAGTTTAATAAAAAGCAAAACAATATAAGTGTAAACAACTCCAACGGGGAGGAGGGAGGGTTGTAAGAATATTGAGCCTACTGTCCTCGGAGAATACCTGCTACAGGTATGTATCTTCATTTTCTCCAAGGACAAGCAGGCTCAATATTCTTACATGTGGGGTATCCCTAGCCCCCAGGCTCACTCAAAACAAAGAACATAGGTCAATTGGGCCTCGCAACACCGAGGACGTAACAGAGATTGACCTGAAAACAAACTCAACTAGGTGAGAGTGCAGACTGGAAAAAAACAAAAATGAGCCTAGGAGGATGGAGTTGGATTCTAAACCCGAACAGATTCTGCAGCACCGACTGCGCAAACCGACTGTCGCGTTGGGTATCCTGCTGAAGGCAGTAGTGAGATGTGAATGTGTGGACTGATGACCACGTTGCAGCCTTGCAAATCTCCTCAATGGAGGCTGACTTTAAGTGAGCCACTGACACAGCCATGGCTCTGACATTATGAGCCGTGACATGGCCCTCCAAAGTCAGCCCAGCTTGGGCATAAGTGAAGGAGAAGCAATCCGCCTGCCAATTAGAAATGGTGCGTTTTCCGATGGCAACTCCCCTCCTGTTAGGATCGAAAGAAACAAACATTTGGCAGACTGTCTGTAGGGCTTTGTACGCTCCACGTAAAAGGTCAATGCTCTCTTACAGTCCAAGGTGTGCAACTTGTCCTCACCAGGTCGGGTATGTGGACGGGGAAAAAATGTTGGCAAGACAATTGACTGGTTCAGATGGAACTCCGACACCACCTTCGGCAAGAACTTAGGGTGAGTGTGGAGGACTACTCTGTTATGATGATATAAGGTGCATGCACTACCAGGGCTTGGAGCTCACTGACTCTACGAGCTGAAGTAACAGCCACCAAGAAAATGACCTTCCAGGTCAAGTACTTCAAATGGCAGGAATTCAGTGGCTCAAAAGGAGCTTTCATCAGCTGAGTGAGAACGACGTTGAGATCCCATGACACTGGTGGAGGTTTGACTGGGGGCTTTGACAAAAGCAAACCTCTCATGAAACGAACAACTAAAGGCTGTCCAGAGATAGGCTGACCTTCTACACGTTGATGATAAGCACTAATTGCACTAAGGTGAACCCTTACAGAGTTGGTCTAAAGAGGGTATTCAAGCAGGGTCCGTGTAGGACAAGAAAAAGGGTCTAGGGCCTTGCTGTCACACCAGACGGCAAACCTCCTCCATTTAAAAGAATAACACCTTTTTGTGGAATCTTTCCTGGAAGCAAGCAAGACTTGGGAGACACTCTCCGAAAGGCCTAAAGAGGCAACTTCTAAGTTCTCAACATCCAAGCTGTGAAAGCCAGAGACTGGAGGCTGAGATGTAGAAGCGACCCCTCGTTCTGGGTAATGAGGGTCGGAAAACACTCCAATCTCCACGGTTCTTCGGAGGACAACTCCAGAAGAAGGGGAACCAGATCTGACGGGGCCAAAAAGGTGCAATCAGAATCATGGTTCTGCGGTCTTGCCTGAGTTTCAGCAGAGTCTTTCCTACTAGAGGTATGGGAGGATACGAATACAGAAGGCCTGTTCCCCAATGTAGGAGAAAGGCATCCAATGCTAGTCTGTCGTGGGGCTGAAGTCTGGAACAGAATTGAGGGACTTTGTGATTTGTCTGAGTGGCAAAAAGATCCACCGAGGGGGTGCCTCACGGTCGGAAGATCTTGCGGACAACGTCCATGTTGAGGGACCACTCGTGAGGTTGCATGATCCTGCTCAACCTGTCGGCCAGACTGTTGTTTACACCTGACAGATATGTGGCTTGGAGAAACATACCATGCTGGTGGGCCCAAAGCCACATCCTGACGGCTTCCTGACACAGAGGGTGAGATCCGGTGCCCCCCTGCTTGTTGGTATAGTACATAGCAACTTGATTGTCTGTCTGAATTAGGATGATCTGGTTGGACAGCCGATCTCTGAAAGCCTTGAGAGCATACCAGATCGCTCGCAATTCCAAGAGGTTGATCTGAAGACCCTTTTCCTGAAAGGACCAAACCCCTTGAGTGTGAAGTCCATCTACATAAGCTCCCCACCCCAGGAGGGATGCATCCAATGTCAGCACTTTTTGTGGCTGAGGAATTTGGAATGGGCGTCCCAAGGTCAGATTGGATCGAATGGTCCACCACTGAAGGGAGCTGCAAAAACCGGTGGAGAGATGGATTACATCCTCTAGATTCCCTGTGGCCTGGCACCACTGGGAAGCTAGGGCCCATTGAGGTGATCTCATATGCAGGCGTGCCATGGGAGTCACATGAACTGTGGAGGCCATGTGCCCTAAAAGTCTCAACATCTGACGAGCTGTGATCTGTTGAGATGCTCGAGCCAAGGACACTAGGGCCAGGAGATTGTCTGCCCTTGCCTGGGGAAGATAAGCTCGAGACATCCGTGTATCCAACAGAGCTCCAATGAACTCCAATTTCTGCACTGGAACAAGATGGGACTTGGGATAATTTATTACAAACCCCAGTAGCTCCAGCAGTTGAATAGTCATCTGCATGGACCGTAGAGCCCCTGCTTCTGAAGTGCTCTTCACCAGCCAATCGTCAAGATAAAGGAACACATGCACTCCCAGTCTGCGTAGCAATGCTGCGACAACTGCCAAGCACTTTGTGAAGACCCTGGGCACAGATGCTAGGCCAAAGGGCAGTACACAGTACTGAAAGTGCTGAATTCCCAACTGGAATCGAAGGTACTTCCTGTGAGCTGGAAGTACTGAGATGTGAGTGTAGGCATCTTGTAAGTCCAGAGAGCATAGCCAATCATTTTCCTGAATCATGGGAAAGAGGGTGCCCAGGGAAACCATCAGGACTTTTCTCGGACCAGAAATTTGTTCAGGGCCCTTAGGTCTAGGATGGGACGTACCCCCCCCCCCCCCCCCCCCCCCGTTTTATTTTGCACAAGGAAGTACCTGGAATAGAATCCCAGCCCTTCTTCCCCTGGTGGAACGGGTTCGACCGCATTAGCCTTTAGAAGGGCGGAGAATTCCTCTGCAAGTATCTGCTTGTGCTGGGAGCTGAAGGATTGAGCTCCCGGTGTGCAATTTGGAGGCTTGGATGCCAGATTGAGTATGTATCCTAGCCGGACTATTTGAAGAACCCACCTGTTGGAGGTTATAAGAGGCCACCTTTGGTGAAAAAATAACAACCTCCCCGCGACAGGTAAGCCACCCGGTACAGACACTTTTACTGCGGCTATGCTGCACTGGAGCCAGTCAAAAGCCCGTCCCTTGCTTTTGCTGGGGAGCGCTAGGGGCCTTAGGCGCTAGGCGTTGACGAGAACACACATGCTGGGACTGAGCCTGAACCGGCTGTCGAGAAGCAGGAGTGTGTACCTACGCCTATTATAGGAATAGGGAGCACTCCTCTTCCCTCTAAAAACCTCCTAGAAGGGGAGGCAGTATCAGAAGACGTCCGGCGAGAGAGAATTCATGGCATCATGATGCTTTTTCATCTGATCAACCATACCCTCTACTTTTTTTCCAAAAAGATTATCCCCCCAGGCAAGGAACATCCGCCATTCGCTGCTGGGTCTTGTGATCCAGGTCAGAGACACGCAGCCATGAGAGTCTGCACATCACTATACCTTGAGCAGCTACTCAGGATGCTACATCAAAAGTGTCGTAAGACCCCCTGGCCAGGAATTTGCGACACGCCTTCTGCTGCCTGACCACCTGGTGAAAAGGTTCAACAAGCTCCTGAGGAAGTGCTTCAACTAAACTGGACAGTTGCCTCACCGAGTTCCGTAAGTGAATGCTCGTGTACAGCTGGTATGTTTGGATCTTGGCGGCGAGCATTGCAGCCTGATACATTCTCCTCCCAAAAGAATCCAAGGTCCTAGAATCTCTGCCTGGGGGCACTGAGGCATAGTCTCTAGTACTCTTGGCTCTTTTGAGAGCAGAGTCCACCACCATGGAATCGTGAGGAAGTTGGGCCTTCACCATTACAGGCTCTCCATGGACTCTATACTGGGACTTCTTGGGGATCACTGGATTAGAGAGAGGGCAAGACCAATTCTGCATCAGCACTTCCCTGAGTGTATTGTGCAGGGGGGCCGGGCCGTTGCAACCTCTGCAAGTGGAGAAGGATAATCCAGGACCTCGAGCATCTCAGCCCTGGGCTCATCCACAACCTCCACAGGGAATGGAATGTCCTTAGACATTTCCCGTACAAAGGATGAGAAAGTAAGACTCTCAGGTGGAGACATCCTTACTTCAATCAGTGGAGTAGGATCAGAGGGAAGCCCACATGACTCTTCCTCCGAAAAATGCCTGGGGTCTTCCTCTTCTCCCCATGAGCTCTCCTCTTCGGTATTGGACAGAAGCTCCCTAAGAGCAGCCCGAACCCGAGCCTGCCTCGACTTCGAGGATCAACGACCTCGTGGATGATGTCGAGAAGTCGACCCCTGCCTGGACTCCGGTGAAGCTTCCTCCACCGACGTCGAGGGGGAGTTGACCCGGGTGGCAACCGGCCCCGGTACCGAAAGCTGCACCAAGGGTGGGGACCTCCTTACAGGTGATTGTCCAGATGCCGTCTCCACAGTTGGTACGGGAGGCGCAAGCACCCCCGACACCGAGGCAGACTGATGGAGCAACCCTTCCAGAAGCTCTGGAAGAAGGGCCCGGATGCGCTTGTTGAGAGCTGCCATCAGAAAAGGCGGTGGGGTTGGTGCCAGAATCTGAGGGGGCTCGAGAGCCGGTACCAGGCTGCCAGACGACCGACACATCGACACCTCCCGAATGGAGGGTGAGCGATCCTCCCGGCACCGACGCTTCTCGGGTGCTGATTCCCTCGGCTCCCTGGAGCTCTCGGTACCATGCCTAGAAGGAGATTGATGACGATGCTTCTTCGCCTTCGCTTGACGCCAGTCATCGAGACTCCTCGGTACCGATGAAGACGTGGAATCCTCACGCCTCCTCGGGGTCGGGTCCGACGAAGGTCAGTCCCGGGGGGCCTGCATAGCAGTAGGCCTCGAGATGGGTGGAGACCCACTCGATGCCTCGCTGCTCCCAGCTCGAAGCGGTCTTTCAGCAGCCATTACCTGGGCTCTTGGTGTCGCTGCTTCCCTTGACGTCGACGTCAATGCCGCCGACCTCGGTATCGATGCCGATGTCGAAGGACCGGACCAATCAGAAAGAAGTCTCTTGCACTGAGCCTCTTGAGCCACCTGGGTCCTTTTCTTCATTAACTTACACAGCTTACAGGCAGCTGGAAGGTGATCGGGCCCAAGACACTGGAGGCACCACGCATGGGGTCGGTACCCGAGATGGTCCGGTTGCAGCGAGTACAGCATTTGAAGCCGCTGGGAGTCTTCGATGACATGGGCGGGAAAATAGCGTCTGCAAAATCAAAAGGCTCGATTGTGCCAATTTAAAAGGCACAAAAAAGGGGGAAAAAGACGCGGCCGAGCAGCCTAAAGGCGGCCGCAACAAAAAAAGAAAGGAAACTTGAAAAATGAGGAAAAAACTAAAAAAATAAGAAGAACTTCTTTTTTTTTTTTATTTTACTTGAGGAAGTTAAATAAAAGAAGTAAAAAGGGTGTGATAAATGCGAAAAAAGTGGTCTCCTGAGCAAAACACAAGGGAGTAGCGGCGAGCACAAATCTCTCGAGGCGCGGAAGAAAAAGAACTGATCACTCCACGTTCGCGTCGCGGGCGGGAAGGTTCAGGAACGTTCGGGAAGGTTCCAGATCTTTGAAAGGTTTCTTCCGTCTCCTGGGCCGTCGCGGACGACGACCCACATGTAAGAATATTGAGCCTGCTTGTCCTCGGAGAATAAAGGTTCTAATACAATACTATATAATAATGGTGATAATGGACACCCTTGTCTTGTGCCGCGACATGGATGAAATGGTGCAGATAACATATTGTTTATCTGTATTCTAGTAGTCAGTGAGGTGTACAGTACTTTGATTATCCGAATAACTTCAGATTGAAAATCAAACCAAACCAGTAGGCTGTATAGTCTGAGCTGCTTGAATTACAACATTAGTAAATAATTTAGTATTGTCACTAGATAGTTAGGTATATTATTAGGTAAAACCAATTACAGTCTGGAAGCCAATATCTTAACATAAATGTTTGCATCAACATTAATTAAAGATAATGGTGCAGCAATAGGTCGAACAATTATCATGGCCTCAGTAAAGGAGCCATTAATATTTCTGGATTCATTGATATAGGTGTAGAAGAATGTCAACTTAGGAATTAATAAGGATTGAAAAGCCACATAAAATTCTATTGTTAGTCCATCTGGCCTGGGAGCTTTATGTTTAGCCATTCCTATTAAAGTTGAAGCAATATCTTCTTCAGTAATACACTTTGACAGGCAAATATTATCCTCATGGGAGATAGTGAAGTATGGTTTTTTTCTCTAGAAGGTTGGAGCTAGCAAAGGAGTTATCATATACCTTCACCTCCAACTCCCCCTTCACTTTCTTCCCAGACTCTGGCTGAGTACTTTCATAATAAGGTTCACAAGATTAACCTTGAATTCTCAACCAAGTCACTTCCACCTCTCCTTCCCTCAGTCCATTCTCTCAATCCTCCTACAACCCCTGCCTCATTTTCTTCCTTTCTGAAATCAGGGAGGAAACTGCACATTTTTTTTCCTCCTCCAAACCTGTTCCTCTGATCCTTTCCCATCCATCTACTTAGCACTATCTCTCCTACTGTCATCCCGTCCATCTGTCATATCCTCAGTCTTTCACTTTCTACTGCAACTGTTCCTGATGCCTTCAAAGCTGTAGTTTCACCACAACTAAAAAAAAACCCTTCATTGGACCCAACATGTTCTTCCAACTAGCCCTATCTCTCTCCTCCCATTTCCTATCCAAGATACTGGAATGTACTGTTCTCTGCCGTTGTCTTGACTTTCTTTCATTTGATCCACTTCAATCTGGCTTTTGCCCTCTTCATTCGACTGAAACAACCCTTGCTGAAGTCTCTAATGACCTGTTCCTGGACAGATCCAAAGGTCTCTATTCTATCCTCATCCTTCTCGATCTATCTGCTGCTTTTGACACTGTTGATAACCTCCTACTCCTTGATACGCTGACCTCACTTGGATTTCACTGGTTTTCTTCTTACATCTCCCATCGCATTTTGTGTATACTCTGGCAGATCCTCCTCCACTTCTATCCCACTATCAGCTTCAGGGTTCTGTCTTGGGACCTCTTCTTTTCTCCATCTATATGTCTTCCCTTGGTGCTTGATCTTATCCCATGGTTTTCAGTATCACCTTTATGCTGATGACTCCGAAATCTACCTCTCCACACCAGACATTTTAGCAGGAATCCAGGCCTAAGTATCAGTCTGCCTGTCTGACATTGCTGCCTGGCTGGATGTGGAGAGAGGAGACAAGGGGAAAATGCTGGATGGAAAGAGAAAGGACAAGGGGAGAAACACTGGATGGGTAGAGAGGGGACAAGGGGAGAAACACTGGATGGGCAGGATGGAACAAGGGGCAAAATGCTTAATGAGGAGAGAGGGGAAAAGGGGAGAAATGCTGGATGGGGAGAAGGGGGCTGGGAGAGGGGACAAAAGGAAAACAGGAAAGGGAGAAATACTGGATAGGAGAGAAGGGACAAGGGGAGAAACGCTGGAAGGGGAAAGAGAGGACAAAGGGGGAGCAACTGTAGGGGAGAGCGGGTACAAGGAGAGAAATATGGGATGGGGAGAGAGGGTGCTTAGGGGAGAAATGCTGGATGGGGAGAGAGGGTACAAGGGAGAAATGCTGGATGGGGAGAAAGGGGACAAGGGGAGAAACGTTGGATGAGGACAGAGGGAAAAGGGGGAGGAATGCTGAATGGGAAGATGAGGGACAAAGGCAGAAATGCTGGATGGGGAGAGAGAGGTCGCTGGATGGGGAGAGAGGGGACAGGGGGACAAATACTGAGAGGACAAGAGGAGAAACATTGGATGGGGAGGGGACAAGGGGAGAAATTCTGGATGAGGAGAAATGGAACAAGGGGAGAAACACTGCCTGGGAAGAGAGGGGACAAGGGGAGAAATGCTGGATGAGGAAACGGGACAAGGGGAGAAATCCTGGATGAGGAGGGAACAGGGAGAGAAACACTGGATGGGGAGAGGGGACAAGAAGAAATGCTGAATGGGGAGAGAGGGGGAAGGGGATAAATACTGGATGAAGAGAGAGGGGACAAGGAGAGAAACGCTGGATGAGGAGAGAGGGGACAAGGGGAAAAACGCTGGATGGGGAGAGAGGGGACAAAGGGAGAAACGCTTGATGAGGAGAGAGGGGACAAAGGGAGAAATGATGAATGGGAAGAGAGAGGGCAAGCAGAGAAACACTGGATGGAGAGAGGATGCTGAATATGGAGAGAGGGGACACTGAATATGGAGAGAGGGGATGAGAGAAATGCTGGATGGAGAGAGAAGGTGCAAGGGAAGAAACAATGTATGGGGAGAGGGGACAAATGGGAGAAATGCAGAATGGGGAGGGAGGGAACACTGGATGGGGAGAGGACAAATGGGAGAAATACAGGCTGGGGAGACAGGGTACAAGGGAGGAACTGCTGGATGGAGAGAGAGAGGACAAGGGAAGGAACATGGGATGGGAAGAGAGAGGACAAGGGGAGAAATGCTGGATGAGGAGAGGGGAAAGGTGAAATACTGGATGTGGAGAGAGGGGACAAGGGGACAAATGCTGGATGCGGAGAGAGGCTAAGTGAGAAACGCTGGATGGGGAGACAGGGGACAAGGGTAGAAACGATGGATGGGGAGAGAGGGTACGAGGAGAGAAATGTGGATGGTGAGAGAGGGGACAATTGGAGAAACACTTGATGAGGAGAGAGGGGATAAGGGGAGAAACACTTTTATGTGGAGAGAGGGGACAAGGGGAGAAACACTTGATGAATAGAGAGGGAACAAGGGGAGAAATGCTGGATGGGGAAAGGGGACAAGGGGAGAATCGCTTGATGAGGAGATATGGGAAATAGGGGAGAAATGCAGGATGGGGAGAGAGGGGACAAGGTAGAAATGCTGGATGGGGAGAAAAGGGACAAGGGGAGAAACACTAGATGGGGAGAGAGGGAACAAGGGGAGAAACACTGGATGGGGAGAGAGGGAACAAAGGGAGAAACACTGGATGGGGAGAGAGGGGCAAGGGGATAAATGCTGGATGAGGAGAGAGGGGACGGGAGAAGATATGCTGGATGGGAGAAAGGGGACAAGGGAGAAACACTGGATGGGGAGAGAGGGAACAAGGGGAGAAACATTGGATGGGGAGAGAGGGGGCACATGAGAAACACTGGAAGGGGAGAGGGAACAAGGGGAGAAACACTGGATGGGGAGAGGGGACAAGGGGAGAAACATTGGATGAGGAGAGGGACAGGGGAGAAATGCTGGATGGGGTGAGAGGGGACAAGGGAAGAATGCTGGATGGAGACACATAGGACTAGGGGAGACATGCTGGATGGGGAGAGAGAGGACAAGGGGAGAAATGCTGGATTGGGGAGAGGGGACAAGGGGAGAAATGATTGATGAGGAGAGGGGACAAGGGAAGAAATGCTGGATGGGGAAAGAAGGGGAGAAATGCTGGATTGGGAGAGAGGGGACAAGGGGAAAAATGATTGATGAGGAGAGAGGGGACAAGGGGAAAATCACTGGATGGGGAGAGAGAGGACAAGGGGAGAAATACTAAATGAGGGTACAAGGGAGAAACGCTGGACGGGGAGAGAGGGGACAAGGTGAGAAACGCTTGATGAGGAGAGAGGGGACAAGGGGAGAAATGCAGGATTGAGGAAACAGGGAACATGGGAGAAACAATGGATGGGGAGACAGGGAACAAGGAAAGAAATGCTGGATGGAGAGAGAGGGAGCAAGGGGAGAAACACTGGATGGGGACAGAGAGGACGCTGAATGTGGAGATAGGTTATAAGGGAATAAATGCTGGATGGAGAGAGGAGGACAAGGGGAGAAACGCTGGATGGGGAGAGAGAAGACAAGGGAAGACATGCTGGATGAGGGGAAAAGGGAGAAATGCTGGATGAGGAGAGAAGGGACAAGGGGAGAAATGCTGGATGGGGGAAGAGAGGGCTCAAGGGGAGAAACTCTGGATGGGGAATGAGGGAACAAGGGGAGAAACGATGGATGAGGAGCGAGGGGACAAGGGGAGAAATGCTGGATGGGGAGATAGGGGACAAGGGGAGAAATCCTAGAAGGGGAAAGAGGGGACAAAGGGGAGAAATGCTGACTGCGGAGAGAGGGAACATAAGGGAGAAACACTGGAAAGGGAAAGAGGGGACATAGGGGGAAAACACTGGAAGGGGAGACAGTGGATAAGGAGAGAAATGCTGGAAGATTGGCTATTAAGAAAGAACTAAATGTGGATAAAAGGCAGAAAATATAATCATAGAAAGATGAAAGGAAAAGGAGGAAAGAAAAATGACCAACAGGAAATCCTGGCAATAGAGTTAAGAGAAGACAAGGAAAGTAGAAACCAGAGTCTGGGACCAACACAAATGAAAAGAACTAGATGGCCAGACAACAAAGGCAGAAAAAATAATTTTAGCTTTATTTTAAGATAAAGTAGTGTGCTAGCTATGCTAAGTTGTTTTGTTTGTTTGTTTGTTTTAATTATTTATAGTTGTTAATTTGTAATGTAGTAAATGGAATATTTGAAATTTATGCCTGTTATTTTTATAGCAAGAGGAAAATATTTTTGTTTTTCTGGTGTTATCCTGCATGCCAGAGTCTGGTTTTGGGGGGTTTCAGCGGTTTTTCTTGTGTACATATTTTATTAGTTTATGGTCAAACCTTTTCTGGAGATGGGAAGGCGGTAGAACGAGAGGGCATGAAATGAGATTGAAGGGGGGCAGACTCAAGAAGAATGTCAGGAAGTATTTTTTCACGGAGAGGGTGGTGGATGCTTGGAATGCCCTCCCGCGGGAGGTGGTGGAGATGAAAACGGTAAGGGAATTCAAACATGCGTGGGATAAACATAAAGGAATCCAGTGCAGAAGGAAGGGATCCTCAGGAGCTTAGCCTAGAATGGGTGGCAGAGCTGGTGGTTGGGAGGCGGGGATAGTGCTGGGAAGACTTATACGGTCTGTGCTGGGGCTGGTGGTTGGGAGGCGGGACTAGTGCTGGGCAGACTTATATGGTCTGTGCCAGAGCCGGTGGTGGGAGGCAGGGATAGTGCTGGGCAGACTTATACGGTCTGTGCCAGAGCTGGTGGTGGGAGGCAGGACTGGTAGTTGGGAGGCGGGGATAGTGCTGGGCAGACTTATACGGTCTGTGCCAGAGCTGGTGGTGGGAGGCGGGGATAGGGCTGATCAGATTTATACGGTCTGTGCCCTGAAGAGGACAGTACAAATAAAAAAGTAGCACATATGAATTTACCTTCTTGGGCAGACTGGATGGACCGTGCAGGTCTTTTTCTGCCGTCATCTACTATGTTACTATGTTACTTAGGGGTTCTTTTGTTGGGCCTAGGGACTTGTATACTATTTTCAATGATGTCTTTTATTTGCTCCTTGGCTGGAAAATGGGTGTGGCTATTGTAGGGGTAGAACCGTGGAGGGGCATAATCAAACGGAGCACCCAAATTTTCCTGAGGACTTCCTTGCAGGACGTCCCCGTGAAGGGGCGGGGAAACCCGTATTATCGAAACAAGATGGGCGCCCATCTTTCGTTTCAATAATATGGTCGGGAACGCCCAAATCTCAACATTTAGGTCGACCTTAGATATGGTCGTTCTTAGAGATGGTCGTCCCCAATTTTCGGCGATAATGGAAATCAAGGATACCCATCTCAGAAGACCAAGTCCATGCCATTTGGTCATGGGAGGAGCCAGCATTCGTAGTGCACTGGTTCCCCTCACATGCCAGGACACCAGCCAGGCACCCTAGGGAGCACTGCAGTGGACTTCAGAAAAAGCTCCCAGGTGCATAGTTCCCTTACCTTGTGTGCTGAGCCCCCCAACCCCCCCCCCTAAACCCACTCCCCACAACTGTACACCACTACCATAGCCCATAGGGATGAAGGGGGCACCTACATATGGGTACAGTGGGTTTGTGGTGGGTTTTGAAGGGCTCACATTTACCACCACAAGTGTAAAAGGTAAGGGGGGATAGGCCTGGGTCCACCTGCCTGAAATGCACTGCAGTACCCACTAAAACTGCTCCAGGGACCTACATACTGCTGTCATGGAGCTGGGTATGATATTTGAGGCTGGCATAGAGGCTGGAAAAAATATTTAAAATAATTTTTCTTTAGGGTGGGAGGGGGTTAGTGACCACTGGGGGAGTAAGGGGAGGTGATCCCCGATTCCCTCCGGTGGTCATCTGGTCATTTAGAGCACATTTTTGTGGCTTGGTCGTAAAAAAAAAAGGACCAAGTAAAGTCATCCAAGTGTTCGTCAGGGACGCTCTTCTTTTTTCCATTATCGATCGAGGATGCCCATGTGTTAGGCATACCCCAGTCTCGCCTTCGCTACGCTTCCGACATGCCCGTGAACTTTGGTCATCCCCACGATAGAAAGCAGTTGAGGATGCCCAAAATCAGCTTTCGATTATGCCAATTTGGGCGACCCTGTGAGAAGGACGCCTATCTTGCGATTTGTGTCGAAAGATGGGTGCCCTTCTCTTTCGAAAATAAGCCTGATAGTGACCCCCACCCTTAGGGCTGGTACTGTATGAGTACCGGTATCTTTTTTTCTACAAAAAAAAGCACTGGATATAACTGTATTATAAATCATGTTGCTATCAAAGTTTCTCTTAGGAATCCTACACAGAAAAGGATTGAAGAGATAAGAAGTAATTACATACTCATAAGGAATCAAGTAGCATCAATATTACTTGAGAATTCCTCTTCTATGAATGGAGCACGTGCATCAGAGTCAGTGAAATCTTTGTTATGATTATTAATCGTTACATACAGATTAGTAAATGCCAAACCAGGCGTTCACATTAAATTTTAGGCGATATGCAAGAAGTTGTTTACGTAGTCGCTCAGTTTGTTTGTCACACAGAAATAGCAAGGTATTTCCTTCAAATTTAATCGGAGCACATATTTAGCTTTTTGCAAAATGTCTACTACTTGAGTATACTGTAATACTTGAATGATAAAAAGATGTGGATACTTATCATTCTGATGTTGGTGAGAATGTGAACAGTGAGCTCTTTCAATTTTGAATTCCTTATCAAACTTTAAATGCAAAATCGATGGTATCAAGGATTCTAGAAATCTGATTAGGTCCTGCCCTTCATTTCCTTCTAGAATTCTGAGTATCTGAATGCTATTCCTACACCCGCAATTTTCTATCTCCTTCTCAAGAAGCTTGATGCGCTTTACTTGCCACAGTAGCAAGCTTTTTTTCCCTGATTTCATTCTGAGGTTTAAACTGCATTATCCTGTTCCAAAACAGCAATATCTTCTTTAGTTTTAGTTAATAGCTATTTCATAGACCAGAGTACCTCTAGTATAATTTAAGAACCTGCATCCTCAGCTTTTCCAGCCAGCATTTTCTATAGTGATGTGGGCTCCGGTTTGTTGACATGGTCTACTGTTGCACAATATATTGTTTGTAAGTAAAGTTGGAGGACTTAAATGATGGATGGAGTAGGATTCAAATGAAGTCATGCGGAGCTCTACATTTAAGCTGCCATCTTGTGTGGTCATTCTTCAATTTGTTCTCAAGCATCCTATGAGGAACTATGTCAAAGGCTTAGTTGAAGTCCAAATAGACCACATCTATTGTGTTTCCTCAATCCAGTTCTCTAGCCACCCAGTAAAAGAAATCAATCACACTCATTTCACATAATTTTCCTTTGGTAAAATTATGTTGACTTGGATATTGTAGGCCATTGGATTCCAGGAATTGTACAATCAATTCCTTCAGCATCCTTTCCAGTATTTTTGCTACAAGTGAAGTGAGACTTGCTAGCCTGTAGTTTCCCACTTCTTCTCTGTCACCATTCTTTGTGGAGAGGAACCACATCCACCCTTCTCCAATCCCATGGAACCTCCCCTGTCTCCAAGGATTTATTAAACAAATCTTTTAAGAGGGCAAACCAGAACCTTTCTGAGCTCCTTCAATATTCTTGTATGTATCTTATCTGGCCCCATCTGGCTTTGATCACTTTTAGTTTTTCCAGTTGTTCCTATACACTTTCTTTCTTGAATGGTGCAATATCTACTCCAATCCCATATATATGTCTGTCAGGTAAGAGAGGTCCTTCTCCAGGATTTTCCTCCGTGAACACAGAAGTATTTGTATAGTATGTGTCACGCCGCTGTGGGTGATCCAGAGTAGTGAGCCCTTGGGCTGCTGCCAGAGACCAGCAACAGCAGGGGAACCACCCAAACTGGAAGCGAGGCCAAACACCAACAGGCTGGTACCCGGTACAGGAGTCTCGAACAGGTTTGGCTGGACTGGAACCAAATTCTGGAACAGACTTGGCTTGGCTGGACTGGAACCAAATGCTGGAACAGACTTGGCTTGGCTGGACTAGAACCAAATGCTGGAACAGACTTGGCTTGGCTGGATTCAGGATTTACAAATGAGGCAGAAACAAGCAGGGTAGGGCAGAAGCTAAGGACAAACAGGGTGATACAAGCAGGAAGGGAACTAAAGCTGAAGACAGACAGGGCAGAGACACATAGTAAGAAACTAAAGCTAAAGACATGCAGGGCAGATACAACAGTAAGGAACTGAAGCTAAAGACGCACAGGGCAGATACAACAGTAAGGAACTAGAACTGAAGGCAAACAAGGCAGATACAAACAGTAAGGAACTGAAGCTAAAGACAAACAAGGCAGATACAACAGTAAGGAACTAGAACTGAAGGCAAACAAGGCAGATACAAACAGTAAGGAACTGAAGCTAAAGACGCACAGGGCAGATACAACAGTAAGGAACTAGAACTGAAGGCAAACAAGGCAGATACAAACAGTAAGGAACTGGAACTGAAGACAAACAAGGCAGATACAAACAGTAAGGAACTGAAGCTAAAGACACACAAGACAAGAACTAGCAGAGCTAGAACAGCAACAAGCACTCACAGACAAAAGCACATCTGAAGACCTCTGTTGCAAAGACAAGTCTGACAATTCTCAGGAGCTTAATAAAGGCAATTACAGATTAGGTCACAGGTGAGGCTTGGCAGCAGAAACACCGGGGCAAGTCTGGAGTGCTGGAACATCAGGACCGGAATGGAACCTGGAAGATGTCTGGGAAACAGGAAAAAAACAGTCCACAGCCACAGGGCCCGGTCACCCGGGGGCAAGGTGAGTGTAGGCATGGAATACAGTCACAGTCGTGACAGTATGTCAACAATTTCCTCATCTTACTCCACATATCGATTCTCAGCCATTTTCACAATTCTATTTCTAGCCTTCCTCCTTTCTCCAATATACCTGAAAAGGTTTTAGCACCTCTCTTTATGTCTCTAGCCATTTTTTCTTCTGTTTGTGCTTTTGCCAGCTGTATTTCTCTCTTAACTTCTTTGAGTTTTATGCGGTATTCTTTTCTATGTTCTTCTTTCTGCGTTCTGTACTTCATAAACGCCACCTATTTGTCTTTATTCATTCGGGCACTTGTCTGGTGGACCATAAAGGTTTCTTTTTCCTTTTGCTTTTATTTTCCTTACATAAAGATCCATTGCTATTTTTATAGCTCCTTTTAGCTTGGACCACTGACTTTCCACTTCTCTTATATCCTCCCATCTTGCTAGCTTTTTCCTCAGGTAGGCCCTCATTTTACTAACGTCAGCATGTTTGAAATCTAGGATTTTGAGTTTTGTGTATCTAAACTCGCCTTTAGCTCCTATATTGAACCATACTGTGTAATGATTACCACTGACCGGGGGGGGG
>NC_044032.1:348364188-348366830 GCF_901765095.1 Microcaecilia unicolor
AGGGCATACCTTGCGAGCCCCACCAGCCAATAAATGGACTGCCACCATTCTCTGCTGCTTGTTTCTGGTTCTGAGCAGCATGATGGAACCTTCTTGTGCTTGCATCAAAGTCCCAGCCTGATGCTCAGAGTCAGAAACAAGGAGCAGCAGTCTATTTACTTGGCTAGTGGGGCCAGCATCACTGCCAGCAAAGTAAAAGAGAATTCAGGAGGGGGCCCAAGCCCACATTTTGGGAGTCAGTTGTTAAAGTAGCCATGGGGAGGCCTACTTTAACAACCGGATCCCAAAATTGTTAAAAACGTAACAAACGGCTCTCGCGAGCCTGTGAAGCCCGCTCCAGCACACCACTGCCTAGGGCGACTCTTTTTAACATCTTTATGAATGATATTACAGAAGGGCTGTCTGGTAAGGTTTTGATATTGCAGATGATACCAAACTCTGCAACAGGGTGGACACCCTGGAGGGTGTGGATGACATGAGGATGGACCCAGCGAAGCTTGAGGAATGATCCAATATTTGGCAACTAAGATTTAATGCTATGAAATGCAGGATCATGCACTTAGGTCGCAAGAATCCAAGAGAACAGTACAAGATAGGGAGTGAAGTGCTTCTGTGTGGAAAGGAAGAGTGGGGCTTGGGGGTGATCCTTTAGGAAAAGGAAGTGTTAGTGGTATCGGAGGATGGGCAGACTGGATGGGCATTTAGCCTTTATCTGCCATCATGTTTCTAAGTTTCTAATACAATGAAATATCTAACTCTACCCTCTGTTTTCTGTCCAATAACCAATTCCTAATCCAAACCAGAACCTTGCCTCCTGTCGACGTCACATTGACCACTCTCCAATCTTCAGGTACTAAGGATGATTTTAACGACAGGTTACATATTACTAACATCAGATCAGCAATTTCATTCTTCAGTTCTTTGAGTACCTTTGGATGTATGTGATGACAATTTTTAAAGAGGGTTCTGTGGTGATCCAGGAAATTAACCAGTAAGCATGATGTCAGTAATGGGCAAAATACTGGAAACTATTATAAAGAATTAAATTATAGAACACATAGACAAACATGGTTTAATGGGACAGGTCAACATGGATTCAGCCAATGGAAGTCTTGCCTCACCAATTTGCTTCATTTCTTTAAAAACATGAATAAACATGTGGATAGAGGGTGAACTGGTTGATGTACTGTATCTACATTTTCAGAAAACTTTTGACAAAGTTCCTCATGAGAGACTCATGAACCTTCCTGAACCCTTACGTCAAGCCCCCTCCCTGCCCGTCTTCAAGTCTTTGCTTAAAGCCCACCTCTTCAATGCTGCGTTCGGCACCTAACCCTTACCGTTCAGTGAATCCAGACTGCCCCATTTGACTGCCCTATCGGACCGACCGTTCACTTGTCTATTAGATTGTAAGCTCTTTGAGCAGGGACTGTCTCTCTTTGTTAAATTAAAGAGTCATGGGATAGGAGGCAAGGTTCTGGTGTGGATTAGGAATTGGTTATTGGAAAGAGAACAGAGGGTAGGGTTAATGGTCATTTCTCTCAATGGGTGAACAATGGAGTGCCACAGGGATCAATACTGGGTCCGGTACTATTTAATATATTTATAAATGATATGGAAATTGGAACGACGAGTGAGGTGATTAAATTTGCAATAAAACAAAGCTATTCAAGGTTGATAAATATGTGCAGACTGTGAAATATTGCAGGAAGACCTTAGAAAATTAGAAGACTGGGCATCCAAATGGCAGATGAAATTTAATGTGGACAAATGCAAGGCGATGCACATTGAAAAGAATAATCCAAATCATAGTTATCTGATGCTAGGGTCCACCTTAGGGGTCAGCACTCAAGAAAAAGATCTAGGTGTCACTGTAGATAATACACTGAAATCTTCTGCTCATTGTGCAATGGCGGCCAAAAAAGCAAACAGGATGCTTGGAATTATTAGGAAAGGGTTGATGAATAAGACTGAAAATACTATAATGCCCCTGTATTGCTCCATGGTTCAACAGCACCTTGAGTATTGCGTTCAGTTCTGGTCGCTGTATCTCAAAAAAGATATAGTAGAATTAGAAAAGGTTCAAAAAAGAGTGACCAAAATGATAAAGGGCATGGAATTCCTCTTGTATGAAGGCTAAAGAGGTTAGGGCTCTTCAGCTTGGAAAAGAGACAGATAGGGGGAGATTGATGTCTACAAAATCCTGAGTGGTGTAGAAGTAGTAGAAGTGAATCAATATTTTATTCATTCCAAAACTACAAAGACTAAGGAACACTCGAGGAAGTTACATGGAAATACTTTTAAAACAAATAGGAGGAAATATTTTTTCACTCAATGAATAGTTAAGCTCTGGAACTGTTTGCCGGAGGATGTGATAACAGCAGTTAGCGTATCTGGGTTTAAAAAAGGTTTGGAAAAGTTCCTGGAGGAAAAGTCCTTAGTCTGCTATTGAGACAGACATGGGAAGCAACTGCTTGCCCTGGGATTTGTAGCATGGAATGCTGCCACGATTTCGGGTTTCTTCCAGGTACTCGTGACCTGGCTTGGCCACTGTTGGAAAACAGGATACTGGGCTAGATGGACATTGGTCTGACCCAGTATGGCTACTCTTAAGTTCTTATGACCCATTGATATAAGTTCAA